>NC_080671.1:254784870-254876870 GCF_030247195.1 Topomyia yanbarensis
TTGTTCTTTTGTATTGACCCGCTTCTCCAGCTGTAGTTTAATTTGCCTATAATGAGCGGCCTGTGTGCAAAGTGTACGAGCACGGTGAGTCTCGCCGAAGGCCTTGTTGTATGTCTTTTTTGCGGTGATAAATATCATCAAAAATGTTCCGGGTTAACAAAGGCCATGGTAAATTGGGTGGCTGATAATGCAAGTCTTTGCTACAAGTGTGCGAAGTGTTTATCAGATCAGTCTTCTGGTGTGCAGGATGTCAGTTCGATATCCATTGAGTTGAATAAGAAGTTGGAACAATTCGCTTCCATTTCTGAGTCTCTCACTGATACCCGAAAAAACATCGATGCACAGATAAACATCGCAGTAGTAAACGGAATAGAAAAATTGATCAGGTCTTTCAACAACTCTCTCGAGAGTAAATTGGCTAGCTTGGAAAACAGTGTTGCCAAAAAGTTGGAAGATTTGAAAAGTTGTTTAAATGAAAATGTTAAGCGTGAAATTGAATTAGTTGGAATGAACAGAAAGAGGAATTTTAGTAATAGGAAGGTTCATTCTGAATCTGACGGGAATCCCAGTAGAAAACGAAAAATTTTGACGAATAAAGAAGATGAACCGATGTTAATTGAAATAGACGATGATGGAAATAATGACGAGGTTTTTGATAAAAATAGTAGAATTACTTACGCGAATGTTTTGTCGGGAGCTACTGGGACGAATAAAATTAGAACTAGAAGTCAAACGAAACGTAAGGCTCGCCCGGTCATTGTAATTAAACCAGTCGAGCCGTTGCAATCGAGTGACGACACGAGGAATGCATTAAAAAATAAATTAGATCCAAAGGTGCACAAAATTAGCAACTTTAAAAACGGTAAAGATGGCTCGATTATTGTGGAGTGTGCAACTCGGGATAATATTGAATCGGTGAAAGAAAACATTGTAAGCAATCTGGGTGAAAAGTATAATGCTGTTATACCGATACCCGGTAAACCGAAGTTGAAAATAATGGGGATGAGTGATCGATACTCTGAGGAAGTTTTCGTTGACTTATTAAAGAATCAGAATGAGGGCATTCCGGTCGATTTTGTTAAAGTTGTTGCCAATTTTGAAAATCCACGCTTCAAATATAACAAATACAATGTTATAATTGAAGTTGATAAGAACACTTATAGCGGCCTGATGTCAGCCCATACGGTGAACATCGGTTGGGATAGGTGTTCTGTTTTAGAGGCCTTTAACGTGCTGCGCTGCTTCAACTGTGGAGAATATGGTCATAAGAGTACGGGATGCGTTAATAAAGAAACATGCTCCAGATGTAATGGAGCACATAGAACATCCGAATGCTCGTCAACTGATTTTAAATGTGTAAATTGTATAAAAAAGAATAGTGAACTCAAAATGAATTTGGACGTAAACCATGCGGCATTTAGTAAGCAGTGTTCAGTATATCGGAGACTGCTACAATCTAAAAAAAGCAACGTTTTGTTGAGTGAATAGCAACTAACAAACGGGAGGCTGTCTGAAATATTATGTTTAAATATAGCTGGGTTGTCTACAAACTTTGTTGCAATGCGACATCTTGTAGAAAACAAACGTCCATTGTTGGTTTTTCTATCAGAAACACATATTGTTGATGCTGATGCATTTGATCAGTATAGCATTCCGGGTTATAAAGTTGCTTTTTGCCTATCTCATTCCAGACATACCGGTGGAGTTGCTATTTACGCCAAAGAATCGATTAAATTCAACGTTCGGTTAAACGCAGCAGTTGATAATAATTGGTTCTTGGGTATATCAGTTGAAAGAGGCATGCAGATGGGAAACTTTGCAGTAGTATACCATTCTCCTAGTTCTAGCGATCGACGATTTTTAGAAATTTTAGAAAACTGGTGGGAGAATTTCGTTGATTTAAGTAAACTTAATGTAATTTCGGGCGATTTCAATATTGATTGGCTCAACGATCAAAATTCGAATCAGTTGAAGCAGTTGGCTGAGTTTTTCAATTTCAAGCAAACGGTTAGTGAGTTTACAAGAATTTCCAGACACAGTAGAACATTGATAGATCACGTGTATTCCAATTTTGATGGGGTTTATTCGTATGTAGAGGCCGATTGTAAAATTTCAGATCATGAGACAATTTCAATTTTGCTGGAGAATGAACCAAACCGTGAGGAGGATAAAGTTAAAATTAAGTGCTGGAAAAGATATTCGAAACAAGCCATGTCTCAACTGGTTTCGAGAAGCCTGGATTTTACGGAATTGAATGGAAATTTGGATAACAAGGCAGCTGTTCTAACTAATGTGTTAAAAGAGTGTACAAATACTTTAGTTTCTCAAAAGTATGTTAATTTAAATAACTCGAACAGCTGGTACTCTTTAGATCTTTTGCGCCTGAAACGTAAAAGGGATAAAAAGTACAAGAAATTTTGCAGAACTAATAGTGAACGTCTTTGGAATGGGTACACACACGCGCGAAATATTTATTCACGAGCTTTGAAAAAGACCAAATGTGAGTACATTCAAAGGAAGATCGATCAACATCAAAACAACAGCAAAGAGTTATGGAAAATCCTAAAGAATTTAATTAAACCTAAACCTAGTTCCTCGCAGTCCATAACTTTTAACGGGGTAGAAGAACAATCTGAGCAAATAATAGCTGAAAAATTGAACAGTTATTTCGTTAACAGTGTCCAACTGATCAATCAAAGTATTGAGCTGGTCAGTGAACCTGCGGAAATAACACAGCCGATTAATATTAACTGTAGATTTGATGGATTTCACCCAATCACTTTTGAACAATTGAAAGATATTTGTTTTTCTTTGGGAAAATCGGCTGGTATCGATAATGTAAACGCAAAAGTGATACAGGATTGCTTTCATGTCATCGGACACGATCTGCTGGACCTTGTAAATGAATCGCTACAAACTGGGCACGTGCCGACAGTTTGGAAGGAATCACTTGTGATTCCTATTCCCAAAGTTACTGGGACGGATAAAGCCGAAGAGTACCGCCCCATTAACATGTTGCACACATTAGAGAAAATTTTAGAACTTGTTGTTAAGGGCCAGCTGATGAGTTATTTGAATAATAATAATTTGCTAATTCCGGAGCAATCGGGATACCGAGAGGGACACTCTTGCGAAACCGCTTTGAATCTAGTGTTAGCAAAATGGAAAGAGAAAATCGAGGTTTAAGAGACTATTTTTGCTGTATTTTTGGATCTGAAACGCGCTTTTGAGACAATTTCGAGACCGTTACTTTTGAAAACTTTAGAGCGATTTGGTATCGGAGGGATAGCACATAAGTGGTTTGAAAACTATTTATGTGATAGAACTCAGAAAACTAGTTTCAACGATTTTGTATCTAGTCCTCTCGGCAATCCTCTTGGAGTGCCGCAAGGTAGTGTCTTAGGTCCTATTTTATTTATTATGTATATAAATGACATGAGGCGAGTTTTACGATTTTGTGACTTAAATTTGTTTGCTGACGACACTGTTCTGTTCATTGCAGCTAAGGATATAGATGAAGCCGTGGCACATTTGAACGAAGATTTGCATTCCCTTGCTCGTTGGTTAAAATTTAAACAATTAAAGTTAAATGTTGCTAAAACTAAATATATGATTATCTCTTCGGCTAATAATAGGCCTGACGTTAACGTTGAAATAAATGGTGAGACTATTGATCGCCTTAGTGAATTAAAATATCTTGGAATAATCATTGATGACAAGTTAACCTTTAAGTCTCACATCGACAATGTCATCAAAAAGATTGCTAAAAAGTATGGTATATTGTGTCGTCTGAAAAATGATTTAACAATTAGTAGTAAAATTTTATTATATAAATCTATTGTTTCACCACATATTGACTTCTGCCCATCCATTTTGTTTCTTGCCAATCAAACACAAATATTGAGGTTACAGCGATTGCAAAATAGAATCATGCGATTAATTTTAAAATGTAACAGATACACTTCCTCTAGTTTCATGCTAAGCGCACTACAATGGCTCTCTGTGAAGCAAAGAATTTATTACTTAACAATGGTGTTCATTTTTAAAATTATTAATGGAATGCTGCCTCGATATTTGTGTGATCGAATTGAAAGAGGAAGTGATGTGCATAGGTACAACACTAGAAACGCGTCGGATCCAAGAACACCTAACTTTTTATTTAGTAGATCACAGAACTCCTTGTTGTACAAAGGAATAAGTTTTTTCAATTCGATGCCTAGGCATATTAAACGTGCAGCAACATTAGCGGAGTTCAAAACACTATGTATTTCACACGTAAAATCTGCTTTGTAGACAGATTTTTTGAATTTTTATATTTTGGAGTTATTTGAATAACTATGTAATACCACGAAGATTGTTTTTTTTCTCTTCTATTATTTGCATTTAGTCACACTAAGTTATTATATTCGCTATGATGATGATGGATTTTTGTTACTTGTTTATTAAAGTTATTAAAAAATAATGAGATGTCTACAAAAGTCTGAGCCACGCGCGCGCTAAGCAGATAGAGACTAACTTGAAATCGAACATGGTGACCAGCACTAAAAGCTCATCGGGTTGAATCGAAGCTTTTAGACTTTTGTTGTGTTCAGGGTCTGATTTGATGATGGAGTTGTGTTGACTTTGCTCGACAATAGAGTTAATTTCGGTTATTGCTGCGATAGTGGTAATAACGGAGTTAGCTCGTTGAGTATGGGGCTTGATGACTCCTTCTGATAACTACTAGATATCGGGTTCAATTCCTGATCAATCAAGGATGTTCTCGGATAGGAGTATCCCTTAATTGCCTTGGGTTAATGGTAGGAAACTTTCAATAAAGGGGTCTGATGTGGATGATATAACTCGACCGGACTCTGCACTGCCACTAGGCTCGTCACTGCTCACCTTAGCAGGTAGTACCGATGTCTTGGTCAGGCGGGAGGAGTCTTACAGAGAATTATCGGAAATGGAAGCTATTGGGTTCAATTCCCGATTCTATCAAGTATCTTCCCGGAATGGAAATTTTCTTGATGGACCCTGGTTGTTGGCGGATTATTCGAAATGTATCTGGTTACGTTCTTTTGAAGGAAAGGCTATGTCTGCAAATTGAACCAGTCCGTTTCTTTTTGTTAACTGGTTTAATAATGGATCAAAATATTAATTATCTTTTAGATAAATCGTTCAGCTCACACCTTTGTGGGGGTATGAGGTGGGACCATCATCATCATCAACTTTTCTAACTCACCAATTTCCACTACTGATCATGGAAATTTCTTGAAAACACATGGCAAAAAAATTTTCTTCTTCTGATGGATGCACGATAAGGAAACAGAATCATTCTGCAAGGATTCTTTCTATAAAAATCAATTCGATCGTCCTCCCATTTTTTTTTCCAACCCTCCAATTTCCACTATTGATCACGGAAATTACTTGAAAACACATGGCGATAAAATTTTCTTCTTCTAATGTATGCAGGATAGGGAAAAATAAACATCCTGCAAGGTTTCCTAAGCAAAAACAATTCTTTCAATAAAAATCAATTTTATTCTCCTCCCAATTTTTCCAACCTACCACTTTCCACGACTGATCATGGAAATTTCTTGAAAACACATGACGATACATTTTGAAATTTTTGTTCGATGCAGGATAGAGAAACGGAATCATTCTGCAAGGTTTCGTGAACAAAAATATTTCTTTCTATAAAAATCAATTTGATCGTCCTCCCATTTTTTCCAACCCACCAATTTCCACTGGTGATCATGGAAATTTCTTGAAAACACATGGCAATAAAATTTTCTTCTTCTGATAAATGCAGGATAGGGAAACATAATCATTCTGCAAGGATTCTTTCTATAAAAATCAATTTGATCGTCCTCCCATTTTTCAACCCACCAATTTCCACTACTGATCACGGAAATTACTTGAAAACACATGGCTATAAAATTTTCTTCTTCTAATGTATGCAGGATAGGGAAAAATAAGCATCCTGCAAGGTTTCCTAAGCAAAAACAATTTTTTCTATGAAAATCAATTTTATTGTCCTCCCTATTTTTCCAACCTACCAATTTCCACGACTGATCATGAAAATTTCTTGAAAACACATGACGATACATTTTTAAATTTTTGTTTGATGCAGGATAGGGAAACGGAATCATTCTGCAAGGTTTCGTAAACAAAAATATTTCTTTCTATAAAAATCAATTTGATCGTCCTCCCAATTTTTTTTCCAACCAACCAATTTCCACTGTTGATCATGGAAATTTCTTGAAAACACAAGGCAATAATATTTTCTTCTTCTGAACGATGGATTCCATGACTGATCATGGAAAATTCTTGAAAACACATGACAATACATTTTCAATTTTTTTTTTTTTGATGCAGGATAGTGAAACAGAATCATTTTGTAAGGTTTTCTAAGGATAAATAATTCTTACAATAAAAATCAATTTGCTAGTCCTCCCAATTTTTTTCCCACCTTCCTATTTTGGGATATTGAAATAAAAAAGTGTGTGCTCACTAGCACCGCCTTGAGGGTGATATCCAATTTAATCATTACATCATTAAATAGTCCTTGCCCCAGTGACAATTTAGGCTTTATGGTGGTTTTATAGCCACTCATACAACCTAGATTGTACTTGTGCTATAAAACTTCAATTGTGACTTTGATTACATTACAGAAAACGTCATTTTCCTAAATTAATAAACTTTACCTAACATGAATTGGAAGTTTTAGTCTCCCTAGTGCCGCCTGATGGGCGAATTCAGTAATTATCTATTCGCCGTCGGGTAGCACTCGACTCGCTGATGAATATTGCCGAAGACATCACACTTCTAAATAATGTTCTCGAGATTCAGAAATTGAAAAATAATACATGCTATCTAGTGCCGCGTGGTCTATCTATTTCAATTAGTTTTGTCCATAATCGCGTAACTCTTAACCTTCTCTAATTTTTTCCGAGAACACCATCTCCTCTAAGTTATTAGACGTTTGTGACATACTAAATTCCACATTGTGCTGAAAGCTGGTATGCTCACGTTAAACTTATTCAATGAAAGTTGCGTTTACGATAGGTTAGATTTGTTTACTCTATTGTATAGCACCCCTGGCGCTGCAGTTATCAATTAATTGGATATCAAATTGCTCTAAATTGTAGGTCTAAGCAAACACAACACAACTTTATCAGATAAAGTATGGTGCTAAATGTTAACTCAGATGAAATATTTGAGCCCCCATTAGTCGATATCCCATAAGCTAAGTGATTCCTATTAGGTGGGTACAGTACAATACGAATCCACGTAGTAGGAATCAGCGTAGTAGGAGACCCGACTGTATCAAAATTCAGTATGTAGACAACCTTGGAGAACTTTATCATTTGTGGAATTATAAAAAATCCATATTGGAAATTGTAAAACAAAACGATGAAAAATTAATTGCGCAATTCAGAAAAAATATTATTCCTCGAAGAGCTCAAAATTAACCAAGCAAGTACATATTTTTCTGTCAGCAGTGCTAGCGCCAGTTGCTGGACGTAGTCCTGGTAGCACAATCTTCCTGACCAATATAACTACTAAAGCATTTTCTGTTGATTGGAAAGTGATCGATTTGGATTTCAGATCCTTTGTCAGGTGATCTGCAGGGAGCCATGTGGGCATTTTTAAAACTACGTGACAGATTTGTGTATTCCAACGTTGGAATATTCAAACAAATCCATTCAGTCAATCCTTTAGACGTAATCAGCGAGAATGGTTTTTTGGCAGTTCAAACTACGCATACACGATTCATCGTATCTTTTCTATAAATCGTTATAAGTCAATGGAAGTGTAGTAAGTAAATTGATTAGAGAGAGCCAAATAAAAGTTTTTCAAAAATTGAACGGAAAAATGAAATTGATCTAATTATTATTTCCTTATTTCAATGAACTTTAACATTCAATAAAGCGATAAAATATTATCAAGTGATTCATTTTCAATCGTCCTGGTCGGGACTATTGATTGATTCATAAATGAAATACGATACGGCTGTTATAAAATATACTTCCTGAAAAACTCAAATTCTTATGGCGTAATAACGTTATGGAAACAAAAAAAAGTTGTTGCTTTCAGCGTGATTTTCGTGATACCTAACTCTCGAATGTCAATAAAACAAAAGAAAAAGAAATATTATCGAAACAAATATATTATTTTGGTTTACAATCTCGCAAAATGCGTCATTTAAAATTTTTTAAATCCAAGTATCAGTATGATAATTACTCCATGAGAATCTGAGGAAACTTTGCTAAGATTTTTTGCATTTCTGAAAACACGAAAACACATCTGTGTTCAAGAATGTTTCAAAGCAGTCAAATCCAGTATGAAAATTAATTATAGGGAACCCAAAAATTCGTTCGTTGGTATTTGTGGAATGTCGAAAATATTTGCTTCAACTGTTATAAATTTCATCAGGTTTTCATCAATGCTGTGTGACAATCGGTTTCTGAGAAATAAAACCAATCTTACAAAAAATTGTGTGATAATTGATGGAACTTCCAGATAATTTTCAATTTGGCAAGCCTCCATTATTGTTTGGAATAAAGCCAAAGATGTTTTTAATTATGTGTTATCAATTCAACAAAAAACCCGTTGTTTCAAACGATCATCAGTTTCAAAATCATCAAATATCAACATACAAATTCAAAATAGAAAATAAATAAAGATAAAATAGCATTGCGGTTTGATTTAGTCTCGTAAAATAATAAAATATCATAGATCTCCCAAGAGAATCGAAAATCATCAAGTTTCAATGAAGAAATTTATTTGAAATCCTTTTCAACTATTTCTGCATTCAGAATGACTCAAAAACAGTTGTGCTAAAAGCTTTTGATATTTCGAGCTTTCGTAGCACGCCATCTGCATCAACCCAAGGATAACTTTTAGTACACTTGTTTTTCTTTTCGCATCTTTCCACGCTGTTTCGCGTGCGACGGTACACTGCGTATCGGGAGGAAAATTGGAAAACGCTGTTATGAAGTTTTCCAAAACGATCCTTGGTTTCTAACGAATCCGTACATACGCAACACTTTTTTTTCCATACGTTTATTTGACACGGCATTTGCAAAAGCTTTTTACGCCAGTTTCTTTTTTTACATAGCACGTTACAAAAATCCTTAAGACTAATTTTAACTATACTAGTAATTTGTCTAAAACTAACACTGAAATCACTTTATTGTTTGCTTTTTTCCTTACATTGTTGTATTTCATAATGATCTAGTATTTTCGGGTATATTTATTTACTTTTTTTCTGTTATTGTCTAAATTTAAAAACTGAATATTCTAGGACACTTTAATTGGTGAATGATTAGCCTTGAATGAGAGTATGGGGAGATGAATTTAATTAAATTTTGACAGACGCTGTTTTTAGAAAATGATAGATAAGTTCCATGTATAGAGGATCGCGATACGCCAGGATGTCTCTAACAGGAACATGGATTGGTCTTCCTCGGACTTGTAAAGAATCTACTAATTGTGATCTGGCTTCACGATATTCAGTGCAGGACCAAACAACATGCTCAATGTCATGGTAACCTTCTCCACAAGCACAATGATTACCCTCAGCGAGCCCAATACGACGGAGATGCGCATCTAAAGTATAATGATTGGACATGAGTCTAGACATCACACGGATGAAGTCCCGACTTACATCCAATCCTTTGAACCATGCCTTCGTTGATACTTTAGGGATAATTGAGTGTAGCCATCGTCCCATATCTCCATTGTCCCAAGATGTTTGCCAACTAGCAAGTGTCCTCTGTCGAGAAGCGCTATAAAATTCATTGTGAGCGATGGGTCTTTCATATATTTCATCATCTAGTGCACCAATCTTGGCTAAATTATCAGCTTTCTCATTGCCCGCAATAGAGCAATGGGCGGGGAGCCACACTAGGGTAAATTTATAACATGTTCTTGTTAGGTTACTCAGAGATTCTCGTATCTTCCCCAAAAAGAATGGATCGTGATTATCAATCCTCTTTGAGCGTAGAGCTGCAATTGTGCTGAGACTATCAGTGAGGATAAAGTAATGGTTCGGGGGTAAAGTATTAATTATTTGCAAACTATAGTGAACAGCTGCAAGTTCCGCTATATAAACAGAGGCGGGTTCTGCAAGTTTGAGAGAAATTGAAAAATTATTGTTGAAAATACCGAAACCAGTGGCCTCACTGATTCGTGACCCATCAGCGTAAAACATTTTAAGGCAGTCTATGTGTTGATATTTACTTGTGAATATTTTAGGGATCTCCCGCGAGCGTAGATGATCCAGAATTCCACGAATCTCTGCTTGCATGGACGTGTCGAAGAATAAAGTGGATTCAGGAGTATCTAGTATATTGACGTATGTGGGAACATACCTAGCAGGCGTTATTTCTTGTGACATGTGATTGAAGTACACTGTCATGAATCTGGTTTGGGGTTGAAGCTCGACAAGTCTTTCAAAATTTTCAATTACCAGTGGGTTCATAACCTCACATCGAATAAGTAAACGAGAAGAGAGATCCCAGAATCGGTCTTTTAAAGGAAGAACTCCCGCTAGTACTTCAAGACTCATCGTATGGGTCGACTGCATGCAACCTAAGGCAATTCGTAAACAGCGATACTGTATCCGTTCCAGTTTAATAATGTGAGTGTTCGCAGCTGAACGGAAACAGATGCACCCATATTCCATTACTGAAAGTATTGTTGTTTGATACAATCTTATCATGTCACTTGGATGAGAACCCCACCATGATCCAGTTATTGTTCGCAGAAAATTTATCCTTTGTTGGCATTTCGTTATTAGATACCTAATGTGGCCTCCCCATGTGCCTTTAGAATCGAACCAAATTTCAAGGTATATAAAAGTCAGGACTTGGGCTATCGTTCTACCAACCAACTGAAGCTGAGCTGGATCACGCTTCCTTGAGAAAACGACCAACTCTGTTTTCTCCGTAGGGAAATCGATGCCCAGCTTTAAAGCCCAAATTGATAAATTATCCAAGCTATCTTGCAATGGTTGTTGTAAATTTATAGCTTTTGGTCCTGTGGCAGAAACCACCCCATCATCTGCAAGTTGTCTTAAAGTGCATGGGCTGACAATACAATTATCAATGTCATTCACGTAAAAATTATAGAGAAGGGGGCTTAGACAAGAGCCTTGTGGGAGGCCCATGTAACTTATTCTGAGTGTCGCCAAATCGCCATATGAAAAATGCATGTGCTTTTCTGAAAATAAATTGTATAAATCATTATTATATATCGGTGAAAGACCACATTGATGTAGCTTCTCCGAGAGAACATCAATGGAGACTGAGTCGAATGCTCCTTTTATGTCTAAGAACACAGACGCCATTTGTTCTTTTTTTGCGTAAGCGAGTTGGATTTCTGACGAAAGTAGCGCCAGACAATCATTCGTTCCCTTTCCCCTCCGAAAACCAAACTGGGTATCTGATAGCAAGCCGTTCGCCTCAACCCAATTGTCGAGACGTCGTAGGATAATTTTTTCCAACAATTTCCTGATGCAGGATAGCATTGCAATCGGTCGATACGAGTTATGATCGGAGGCTGGTTTCCCCGGTTTTGGAATAGCGATAACTCTCACTTGTCTCCAGTCGTGCGGGACTATGTTCTGCTCAAGAAGCTTATTGAATAAATTCAACAAGCGTCTTTTTGCTAGGTCAGGCAGATTCTTCACCAAGTTGAATTTAATTCTGTCTAGTCCCGGAGCATTATTGTAGCATGAGAGGAGTGCAATTGAAAATTCCATCATTGTCAAAGGCGAATCTATGAAATCGTTACTTGTGGGAGCATCGCGAGTAATTTTCTGCGCAGGAGCATAATCTGGGCAAATTTTCTTGGCAAAATTAAATATCCAGCGATTCGAAAAATCTTCGCTTTCATTAGTCATGTTTCGATTCCTCATTCTTCTGGCTGTGTTCCAAAGAGTACTCATTGATGTTTCTCTTGACAAGCCATTAACGAAGTGTCTCCAATAACTAGACTTTTTGGCACGACGTATACTGTCAAATTTGTTTTGCAAAATGAAATAATTTTCAAAGTTCTCACGTATACCCCCTTTCTGTTTCATAATGTCTTTGTAGGCAACTTGTTTAGCTTCATATGCATCAGAGCACTCTTTGTCCCACCAAGGATTAGGGGGCCGTCTATTTATTGTCATTCCAGGATTGCATTTCGTTTGGGCTTGTTCTGCTGCTTCAATAATTAAACCTGCTAAGAATTCATATTCTTCGGTAGGGGGTAGCTCTTCTGTCGAAGCAAGAGAAGTGGAAATTAATGTTTCGTATGTTTTCCAATCAATATTTCGTGTTAAGTCATAAGGAACATTGATTGAATTCGTAAGGCCTAATTTACTGTTAATTGAAACAACGATTGGCAAATGATCGCTACCGTGAGGATCAGGTACAACCTTCCACGTGCAATCTAACCGAAGTGATGTCGAGCACAGAGATAGATCTAATGCACTTGGACGTGCAGGAGGTCTGAGGATGCGTGTTGTTTCGCCAGTATTTAAAACTGTCATATTAAATTCGTCACAAACATTGTATATCAAAGAGGATCGATTATCATTGTAGAGGGAACCCCACAATACTCCGTGCGAGTTGAAGTCTCCCAGTATCAGACGCGGAGCAGCCATGGATTCCACTACCTCAAAAATTTGACGTTGTCCAATTTGAACTTTGGGAGGCATATATATAGAAGCGATAGACATGTCTTTGCCTTTAATGTTCGTTTGGACAGCAACATCCTCAATGCCCGCAAACAAGGGGATGTTAATTCTATAGAAAGAATAGCACTTTTTAATTCCTAGAAGCACTCCTCCATACGGGGTGTCTCGGTCTAGGCGAATAATGTTGAAATCATTTAAGTTGAAATTAATGTTTGAGGTAAGCCATGTTTCACATAGAGCAAAAGCATCGCATTTCAAATTATGCAGTAAAACTTTTAAGGAATCAATTTTTGGTATGATACTTCTGCAATTCCACTGTAAAACAGTGATGGAGTCTTTCACCTTAGTAATTGAATTAACCATTGAAAGATATAATTGCTGCAAGGATGGGCCATTGAGCAATCAGCTGCTCTAAAAATGTTCTAATTGTTGGGAGGAAAGCTGAAAGTATACTCTTTAATGGTTCAGAAATATTGAATGCTTTAAAAATCCAATCAACAATTTCAGAAAATTTCAATAATCCTACCCCCGGCTGAGGCTCAGAGGAAGTCGAAATTTTATTATTTCCAGTAATGGTGTTCTATTTGGATTGTACGTTCCCAAAACCGGGCGGAATTGATTTCGGTTTTGAATCGGAATTTTTTGGTTTTGGGCGCAGTTTATCTATTGGTGGAGAAATTTTAAGGCCCTTTCTTGGCAGCTTGGGAAAAGAAGACTGTTTTCTTTTTCTGGAATTTCCGGGTAAAACAAATGATGTACCTTCGCACGCTCCGTCAGAGTCAGACTGTTCCGAAAATAGAGATGTGTAAGTGTTTTCTAAGAAGATGGGTTTAGGGGTAGCATTTTTCAACATTTCTGCATAGGAGCGCTTAGACCTCTCCTTCAAGGATCGTTTAATTTTATCCTCACGCAATTTATAAATGGGGCATGCAGGGAGCTGATGCGAGTTTTCTCCGCACATTAAACATTTTTCTGAATTTTCGTTGCATGTATCCTCTTGATGAGAACCCCCACATTTGCCACACCGTGCCTTATTGGAACAGTAAGTGGCTGTGTGGCCAAGCTGTTTGCAATTAAGGCAATTCATTACACGAGGGATAAAAAGGCGAACAGGGAGACGAATCTTATCGATAATGACATAGTTGGGCAGCGCAGACCCAGCGAAAGTCACTCGAAACGAGTCAGACAGTCGATAAACTTTTTTATCTCCTTCGTGTGATACTGAATGCAATTGCTTGCATTCAAGTATTTTTACGTCTTTAAGTATGGTGTCTTTGAAACGACCAACCCCATGCTTAACTAAGTCATCAACAGTCAAACTCGATTCTGTGATGACCCCATCAATTTCAATTTCCTTTGAAGGAATATACGCTCTATATTCACGCGTAAAAAGCTCGCAAGAAGCAATTGCATTGGCTTGTTTGAGACTACCAACGACAATGCGTATTTTATCTTTATTAACTTTGACGATCTCTTTTACATCCGAGAATCGCGAAGTCAAATCTTTAGAAATTTGAATGATATTCAGCGCTTTTGCTTTACGCCTAATAAATACAATCCATGGTCTCGTTGACGACTCTGGGTAAATTTTAATTCTAGTCGGGTTTACATTTTCAGCAGAAGGCTTAGGGGGAGGGTCTGTTACTCTTTCTCCCATCTCTTCATCCATTTTACCTAGTAAGAAAAACTATCACAAAAAGGAATGAAAAATATACCTGTTATCTGCTATCTATTAGGTGACGAAGACACCGGTAGAACACACCTCATGTGTTACGTTGTAAACTCGGTGCCCGTTGTTTGACAATGTGACCCTTGCTGTCCTTCTTCGTCGCGTTGCTTCTTCAGTAGAGAAATAGTCCTACCTGCAACACTTCAAAACTCTCTCCGATTAAGCTGCTCGTCGGTATCACCACCATAAGCGCGCTCTCTCCGTTTCCACCACCTCGGTAGACAAATGTGGCTACCTGTGGCTTGCTGCGAAAATCCCACTGTCGATGCGGCACTTTTCGGTGCCACTTGTTTTTCATATTCGTCGTACCACTTCTGCGGTAGACAAATAGAGCAAATGGGTCTACCTGTGACGCTTCCCTCTCGTCGATTAGAATTGCCCGACGACACCAATATACTATATTTTTTTTCTGTGTGTACAGGCACGATCACTGTCGATTTCTGCCACCGCGGTAGGCAAATTCGCCTACTCGCGGTTTGCTGTCAAAACACCACTTGTCGAGGATGCCGTTGACCACGCCTCCGACGTATCAACTGTCGACTCACACTTAACAAACTGGTCTCTCTCTCCCACAATAACGCATACAGCGTCTCGCACTCCGTCACTCTCTCGAGAACAACCTGGAGGCACAACCGTCTCGGTCGGTTGCAAAAACTGTTATGATATGCAACACTTGGGTAGTTTTGTAGGAAATATCGAAGAAACAGCAGGTTAAAAATATTGCTCCACTTTTGCGCACCTATACATACAAATTTTACTTTAGTTGTGTCTGTGCGGGTGGAAAAACTGCTTCTAGTGAAATGGAAATTTTTCAATGAAAAGCGGAAAATATGGAAAATCGGAGAAAATCACGTCCTAGAAAAAATGTTTAGCTCAAAATTTTAAACACATGATTGCAAAAACTGTGTGCTTTTTCAAACGGAAAAAGCACACAGTTTTCCGAGTTGAATTTCCATTTCGGCCAATTCATAGTAAAAACAATTATCTAGGTCGTGATTTTTTTCTTTTTTCCATATTTTGTCATTTTCTTTGAAAATAAAATAAAAAACGCTTTTAATCCACCTAACAGTGTGATGAGACATTTCTTATAACTCTTATCACTCTCTTCGGATATTATATCGTTTGAGAACATTTAGAGCTTGATGCTTCGTGATGTTTTTGATAACACATACTACATGGGATAGTGGCAGGACTCAGAGAATCGCTCAAATCATCATAGGACAACATCAGTGCTAGAAATCTCAAACCAAAGCAATGGGAAAGCGAAAAAATGGCCCATAAAATAGACATACAAACGAATTATTGCTAATGCTCTGTTAATAAAAAATCTAAATTCCTCAATCAATGCATTGTGGTGGGAAAACTGAATTTTCCTAAAGGGGTTATATATTGTACTGAGCCAAAAAAAAACGATTTTTTTATTGTTTTGAAGTTTATACTTTACTCAAATTTCCAACGCGACTGAGAACTAAGAAATCTACGCTTTTTCTTGAAAAGGGCGATACTAGCAGTGATACCATTCAAAGAAAATCAACAGTGAATATTTCCAGACTTCGTTTTATGTCCTATTTAGGAGCTATTGTGTTTTTTTTACATTCTTGATTGCATGATTCAGTGATCGAAACCCAAAACTTTATAAAGTATTTGAAATTATTAAATGAAAATTTGTTTTTGCTATTCAAATTGACAAAATGATAGTATCGCCCCTTTGGCGATTGTTTACCTTTTCAGTCCCACCTATCAGCATTGAAGTATCGCCCTTACGTTTTTTTTACAATAACTAACGTTTTACACCACCGATTTCGTCCGGGTTCTTTCAATAGCGATCATTGTTACTATTTACAGCTGGTATCAGCTTAATATTCCTAAAAAATACGAAAAAAACAGTTTCGCCTCAAAACTGCTAGCAAAAAAAGTATCGCCCTGTTTGTTTGCATGGAGCGTGGAGGGCGAAATTTTAAATAAACAAACAAAATACAGTTTCGCCCGTTGTATTTTTTGCTGTAGTTTAAGAAAGCAATATTGATACGTCTCCCAACCTTTGAATGGAACGGATCGTTATATTTCACAGTGGTGTTCGGTGTGTAAATTTCAGTGATTCAAGGTCATCCTTTGTTCGTTCGTTTGCTGCCATTCTGCTGGTGCCGGCAGTAAATCCAGTACATTGTTTTCGCTGGTGCGGAACAATCGACGTTGTTTGCAGATAAGTTTTGCTTTATTTTTTTCCTCGTTTGCTTTCTTTCCTTTTCCCTACTTTTACTCTACCTTGTAATCAAATAATAAGACACATTCCCGTTTATATAACGCTCTGCCCTCGTGCTTAAATGGCCGAGGGCGAAATACCATCTGATGTAATCATGGAAGTCCCTGATCCCCCTAATACTCGCATTGCTCCCCGTATAAAGCAGTACCCAGAAGGTTCCTCTGGGCCATGGGTGGTATATTTTCGGACCGGAGAGAAACCGGTTAATATATTAAAACTTTCTCGAGATCTGACTGCTAATTACCCGGCCGTAACTCAGATAACACGTGTTCGGGCAAACAAGATACGTGTTCTAGTGAGTGATCTCGGCCAGGCAAACGCGATTGCTTGCTGTGAGCGCTTTACGCGGGAATTTAAAGCGTACGTGCCTTGTGTGGCCTGTGAAATCGATGGGGTAGTGTCCGAACCGGGCCTGAAATGCGAAGAACTGTTGGAGCACGGGGTTGGCTGCTTTAAGGACCCCTCACTTGAACAGATTAAGATCTTGGAATGCAAACAATTGTATACCGCAAACACCTAGGGAGAGGTAAGACTACCTACTCTCTATCAGGCTCGATTCGGGTGACATTCGCCGGGTCCTCTCTTCCCAACTACATCCTCCTTGACAAGGTTCGCCTACCAGTTCGCCTGTTCGTACCGTCATGAACTGCAGCAATTGCAAGCAGTTGGTCCATATTGTGGAAATAAGAAACGATGCGGCAAATGCGAAGGAGAGCATGAGGATGACTCTTGCGACAAAGAAACTGAAAAGTGTATTTGCTGCGGGGGCCCTTCACATGCTCTTAAATCATGTCCTGCGTACAAGCAGCGCGGGGATAAAATTAAGCGCTCCCTTAAGGAACGCTCAAGGCGTTCTTATGCAGAAATGCTAAAGAATGCTTCGCCATCTGTCCTGTCCGAAAATCCCTATGCTGGTTTGGCTAACGTTGAGCAAGAATCTGACGACCCACGAGAGGGAACATCTTTGGTTAACCCAGGGGAATCCAGGAAGAGGAGAAATCCAGCCTCCCCTACATTGCCTCGTAAGGGTGCCAAGGTGTCGTTCACTCAGAGTGCGCCATCTACAACCAATAAATCCAACGGAAGTGATGCACAAAAGCCGAAGCAATTCGCTCCAGGACTTGGAAATATTAATTCTAACAAGGAGTACCCACCACTTCCAGGGACATCCAAAACCCCAAGTGTCCCCTTTTTTCAAACAGATACTCAGTCCAGTAGCGGACTAATGAAATTTTCTGACATAGTGGACTTAATTTTCACAGCTTTCAATGTTACTGATCCTCTTAAAAGCCTTCTGATACGTTTTCTCCCTATAGTGCAAACATTTTTGAAGCAGTTGACTACTAAATGGCCCCTCCTTGCAGCGATCGTATCCTTCGATGGCTAAGTCATCGAACGAGGTCACCGATTCGATCACTGTTCTACAGTGGAACAGCAGAAGTATCCTCCCGAAAATCGATTCCTTTAAATTTTTACTAAATAGTTTAAAATGTGATACTTTCGCATTATGTGAAACTTGGTTAACTTCCGATATAAATCTCAACTTCCACGACTTTAATATAATTCGTCTGGATCGAGAAAACTCCTATGGAGGAGTACTTTTGGGGATCAAAAAGTGCTATTCTTTCAACCGAATTAACCTCCCTTCGACACCAGGCATTGAAATTGTCGCTTGTCAAGTTTTAATCAAAGGTAAAGACCTTTGCATTGCTTCCATCTACATTCCTCCTAGAGCCTCGGTAGGGCACCGAACGCTTTGTAATATCACGGAATCCTTACCGGCACCGCGGCTAGTTCTGGGAGACTTTAACTCGCACGGTACGGTATGGGGCTGTCTTCATGATGATAATAGATCAACATTAATCCAAGATCTTTGCGATAATTTCAACATGACCATCTTAAACACGGGAGAAATGACGCGGATTCCTACACCACCAGCACGCGCAAGCGCGTTGGATTTGTCGCTTTGCTCGACATCGCTACAGTTAGATTGCATGTGGAAGGTGATCCCTGATCCCCACGGTAGCGATCATTTGCCTATCGTGATTTCAATTGCTAACGGTTCAAGACCATCGGAAACAATCAATGTCTCATATGACCTCACACGGAACATTGATTGGAAGAGTTACGCGACCGCGATATCCGTTGAAATCGAATCCACTCAAGAACTTCCTCCGGAGGAAGAGTACAGGTTTTTGGCTGGCTTGATTCTCGACAGTGCGAATCAAGCTCAGACTAAACCAGTACCCAGCGCGAATACCCATGGACGGTCTCCCACCCTGTGGTGAGATAAAGAGTGCTCAGAGCTGTACGCGGAAAAGTCCACTGCATATAAGGCCTTCCGGGAAGACGGGTTACCCGCTAGCTATCAACAGTACGCGTCGTTAGAAAGGCGAATGAAGAGTCTAATGAAAGCCAAAAAACGCAGTTATTGGCGCCGGTTCGTCGACGGGTTAACGAGAGAAACAGCGATGAGCACTCTTTGGGGTACGGCTCGACGTATGCGTAACCGTAATAGTACCAACGAGAACGTGGAATATTCAAACCGTTGGATATTCGCTTTCGCCAAGAAGATCTGTCCGGACTCTGTCCCGGTACAGAAAACGTGCCGCGCCGCGTCTCCTCACGATACCGCGAACGAAACACCGTTTTCGATGGTGGAGTTCTCACTTGCTCTCTTATCGTGCAACAATAACGCCCCAGGGTTAGACAGAATCAAATTCAACTTGCTGAAGAATCTGCCTGACACTGCAAAAAGGCGCTTGTTGAATTTATTTAACAAGTTTCTTGAGGGTAACATTGTCCCTTATGAATGGAGGCAAGTGAAGGTCATCGCCATCCAAAAACCAGGAAAACCAGCCTCCGACCACAACTCGTATCGGCCGATTGCAGTGCTGTCCTGTATTCGGAAGTTGTTCGAGAAAATGATCTTGTTTCGCCTCGACAATTGGGTTGAAGCAAATGGCTTACTGTCAGATACACAATTTGGCTTCCGCAAAGGGACGAACGATTGCCTTGCGTTGCTTTCCACAGAAATCCAAATGGCCTATGCTAACAAAGAGCAGATGGCATCAGTCTTCTTGGATATTAAGGGGGCTTTTGACTCAGTTTCTATCAACATTCTGTCAGAGAAGCTGCACCAGCATGGTCTTTCGCCAATTTTAAATAACTTTTTGCTAAACCTGTTGTCTGAAAAGCACATGCACTTTTCGCATGGCGATTTAACAACATCGCGATTTAGCTACATGGGTCTTCCCCAGGGCTCATGTCTAAGTCCCCTGCTCTACAATTTCTACGTGAATGACATTGACGATTGTCTTGCCAATTCATGCACGCTAAGGCAACTTGCAGACGACGGGGTGGTCTCTGTTACAGGGCCCAAAGCTGCCGACTTGCAAGGACCATTACAAAATACCTTGGACAATTTGTCTGCTTGGGCTCTTCAGCTGGGTATTGAGTTCTCCACGGAGAAAACTGAGTTGATTGTTTTTTCTAGGAAGCGTGAGCCGGCGCAACTCCAGCTTTTATTAATGGGTGCAACGATCAACCAGGTTTTCACATTTAAATATCTCGGGGTCTGGTTCGACTCTAAAGGTACCTGGGGATGTCACATTAGGTATCTGAAACAGAAATGCCAACAAAGGATCAATTTTCTCCGAACAATAACTGGAACATGGTGGGGTGCTCACCCAGGAGACCTGATCAGGTTGTACCAAACAACGATATTGTCGGTGATGGAGTACGGGTGTTTCTGTTTCCGCTCCGCTGCGAACATACACTTCATCAAACTTGAGAGAATCCAGTACCGTTGCTTGCGCATTGCCTTGGGTTGCATGCACTCGACCCATACGATGAGTCTCGAAGTGCTGGCGGGCGTTCTTCCGCTAAAAAATCGATTTTGGGAACTCTCATATCGATTGCTCATCCGATGCGACATTCTGAACCCGTTGGTAATTCAAAATTTCGAGAGGCTCGTCGAGCTTAATTCTCAAACCCGTTTTATGTCCTTGTACTTCGACTACATGGCACAGAGCATCAATCCTTCTTCGTACAATCCCAACCGTGTCCGTTTCCTAGATACTTCTGATTATACTGTATTCTTCGACACATCCATGAAGGAAGAGATTCGTGGAATCCCGGACCATATACGCCCGCAGGTGATCCCCAATATATTTTATAATAAATTCCGAGAAGTCGACTGTGACAAAATGTTCTACACTGACGGATCAAATCTCGATGGGTCCACTGGCTTCGGTATCTTCAACAATACTATCACCGCTTCATTCAAGCTCAATGATCCCGCTTCAGTTTACGTCGCAGAATTAGCTGCAATTCAGTACACCCTTGGGATTATCGACACTCTGCCCACAGATCACTACTTCATCATTTCGGACAGCCTCAGCTCAATCGAGGCTCTTCGTGCGGTGAAGCCTAAAAAGCAATTCCCGTATTTTCTGGGGAAGATACAGGAGTCCTTGTGTACGTTATCTGAAAAATCTTATCAGATTACCTTTGTTTGGGTCCCCTCTCATTGTTTTATCCCGGGCAATGAAAAGGCCGACTCATTAGCAAAGGCGGGCGCATTAAATGGTGACATATACGAAAGACCAATCTGCTTCAACGAATTTTTTAGTATTTGTCGTCAGAGGACGCTCAACAACAAGCCCCTGAGCGCTCCGACGCAGTCGCGCTACCAGCCAGCGACCCACTTAGTCGTCCCGGTCCTGCGGTCGGAGGTCGTGAGGGGGTCTTCCGAACTCCCTTCTCAGGCGAGTATTTTGCTTTACATGACAGTTCGCTTTCTGAAAACCTCTTGGTTCATAGCATGCCGTTGCGTACAACACCTGAGTTCCTGTCCGTCTACTACCAGAACGTTCGTGGAATGAGAACAAAAACGCAGGCTTTCTTGCTTGCGCTCACTTCCTGCGACTACGACATTATCGTTCTCACCGAAACCTGGTTACGTGATGATATATTAAACACTGAGCTAACGACGAACTACGCAATCTACCGATGCGATCGCAACTCTTCTACCAGTCACCTACGTCGCGGAGGTGGTGTTCTCATAGCGATAAAGAAACATCTAACTGGGACTATACTAAAAATACCTGGGTGTGAATGTTTGGAGCAAGTTGTCGTACGCGTTTCACTGCCTGGTCGATCGTTATATATTTGTTGCATTTATCTAAGGCCGAACAGTGATCCTGACTTGTACAACCTTCACTCTTCTGCAGTCCAAAGCATCCTGGACAAATGTAATAGGCGCGACAATGTACTTGTTGTAGGTGATTATAATCTTCCTAATCTTCGGTGGATTTTTGATGACGATTATAAGTGCTACCTTCCTGAAAATGCAACCACGGAACAAGAGACGGCCATCACAGAAACTTTGGTCGCTGGTGGCTTGTATCAAATCTGCTCTGTTAGCAACGTGAATGGACGGACCCTCGATTTAGCTTTCGTTAATGACACGGACGTGTTCGAACTGATTGAGCCTCCCGCATCTATACTGAAGGTTGACCCTCACCATAAACCCTTCGTTTTAAGATTTGATATGCGTTCTGACGACGATGAAGCTTTTGATACAATTAACGACGACTTCAATTTTGACTTTACTCGATGCAACTTCGATGAAGTCTCAATGGCCATTGGTGCACTCAATTGGCGTGAGATGCTGGTTGGAAATGACTTAGATCAGGCAGTTGTGGCGTTCTATGATGCCATATATAAGATTCTTCGCCGTAATACTCCTAAAAAACGTGTCAGCAGAAAAGCAGAATATAAATTTCCGTGGTGGAACGCTGAGCTTGATCGCCTACGCAACGTACTCCGGAAACAACGAAAGCGATATTTACATCATTTCCGTGGTGGAACGCTGAGCTTGATCGCCTACGCAACGTACTCCGGAAACAACGAAAGCGATATTTACATCATAGGACCGACGACAACAAAACTATTCTTCGTCAAACTGAACTGCAGTATGAAAGAGCCCGGAACAGTGCATTCGGTGAATATCTGAATCAAGTTCAGCGCAGCCTTCGAAATAATCCTTCGACATTCTGGACATTTATAAACAGCAGAAAACGTTCCGTGGGTGTACCAGAAAATGTCTATCTTCGAGACCAAAATTCACAGTCCGCTGCCGAGTCGGCGAAGCTTTTTGCAGATCACTTCCGAGATGTATTTACCAGCCCTCCTGTCTATCCATCGCAACAGTACCTTGAAACCGCAACGCATAATATCAACCTTCCTCTTCCTAACGTAAATGATTCTGATGTAGCGAGCGCTCAGCGTTCAATCTCGGAAAATATATTCCCAACAGCATGGAAAGAAGCTGCTATAGTTCCTATTCATAAGGCTGGAGATAGGCACAATGTTGAAAACTACAGAGGAACCTCGCTGCTGAACTGCCTAGCTAATGTTCTGGAAAAGTTTGTGTACAATGCGATGTACGCTGCTTCTTCCAACATAATCAACGAACGACAACACGGATTTATGAAAAACGCTCCGCTACTTCGAACTTGATGACGTACACGAGCTTTCTAGTTCCAGCTGTAGAGAAACGTCAACAAGTGGACGCTATATATTTTGATTTCGCAAAAGCATTCGACAAGGTGCCCCACAACATTGCTGTTTTGAAGCTGGAGCGACTAGGCTTTCCTGAGTGGGTTACCAGATGGCTGCATTCTTACCTCTCACAACGATCTGCCTTCATTAGAATTGGCACTACATGCTCAAGCGCATTCGTAACGCCAACTGGTGTGCCTCAAGGAAGTCACCTAGGCCCACTGATCTTTCTTTTATTCATCAACGACCTCTGCACCCACATCAACTCCGAAAAACTGCTCTATGCTGATGATCTGAAAATCTTTCGTTCAATTGCTTCAGCACTGGACTCTGCTGTGCTCCAAGACGATATAGCCAATATAGAGGAATGGTGTTTGCTGAACGGTATGCAGATCAACATTGATAAATGTAAGATGATAAGTTTCGGACGTTCGGCAAATATAAGGCGTTGCGAATATACTCTTCAAGCCTGTGTCATCGAGCGGGTGGATTCTATCCGTGACCTGGGAGTGTTATTCGACAGAAAACTTCGTTTCGCCGACCACATCACTGCAACAACGGCGAAGGCTTTTGCAACATTGGGTTTTCTAAAACGGAACGCTGTCGATTTTGTGGATTTCTACGCACTGAAATCTTTATACTGCGCACTGGTCCGGAGCACTTTGGAGTATGCTGTACAAGTATGGGCGCCATACAACGCCGTTCAAAGCAGCCGACTGGAGCGCGTTCAGAGAAGTTTTGTACGATTTGCTTTCAGAAAATTGCCTTGGAACGACCCTATCCGTCTTCCGCCGTATAATAATAGATGCATGTTGCTAGATTTGCCAACGCTGGAGTCTCGCCGCACGTTCTTGCAAAGAATGTTCATTTTCGATATGTTGTCGAACAATATTGACTGTCCCGACATTCTCTCAAGGATTCATTTATTTGTACCCCCTCGTGATATAAGGAATCGTCCGCTTCTGTGGATTCCCAGGCACCGCACAGTATATGGCCAGAACAATCCGCTAGACAGATGTTGTAGCAGATTCAACGAAACTGTTTTAGCTTATGACTTCCATACCACTAAATCTAATTATAAGTTAGCAATTAGAAATTTTTAACATTGACACTAGCAATAGCATTAAGTGTAATCTGTACGATATATATCGAAGATGTAATAATAAATAACCCCGATTTTATCAGCCAAATATGAACACATGTTTGATGGGCTCTAGCAGACGAACAAGACTGAATTCGAGTAAATCCTTTCTTGAGCATGTTTCCTTATCATGAAGATGGAAATATGCAAAAATAAAAAGTTCATCATAATCAGAAATAGTTATCAGACCACATCAAGGGACGGGAAGAATATTTTAACAGTTTCAGTTTATTATAAAGAAAAAAAAATTGCCCGATTTAGTCAATGTACCTATTTTGTCAGCCTAAAATGCACCACGAGACTGATGAAAATGGGTCTTTATTGTATGTATTATTCACTGTGTTTCACATTAATAGGTACATTTCATTTTTGGGGATTTTTATTGCTTCGAACTACAACAATTTTTAGGTAGTTTTCAAGGGACTATAGACTTCTTCCAAAATTTGGCGAACCTATTCCAATTCGTATACCAATTAATTGGTATACTTAAGGGTTTATATGTTGCAGATAGAGAAAAAACTAAAATTTTCAGTTTTTTTCCTACACAATATTACGAAAGCAATTTTTCCTAATAAGTTTGTGAAAATTATAAACTATTTGAAATTTTTTAATAGTTTTATTTTTTATTTAACCGCGATTTTTTAATAAATAGTGACCAAATCAAGGAAGTCACCTTTAGAAAAAGTCGATGTCGAAGTAAAATTTGGAACTATGCACGCATGCACTTCAGAGATAGCGTGATATCAGAAGCTGCGATTTCATTTCAACGCTTTTTTGTGAAAAGGGCGATACTTACAATTGTAAACATAAGGCTTTTTTCATACATGCGAATGGGGGCTTTGAAACGCAACAAATTAACCTAAAAATTTGGATTCTACGATATTGCTTTCTTTTTTTTTATTCATTTCGTTTATTTGATAGGCACAAATGCGTTAGCTTGGCGGTGCCAAATGCTTATGTTTTTACATTTTGGATATCTTAAAACTAGGAGGTTACAATGTTGAAATATTTTTTTTACAAAGGAAAAAGAAGAGTTTGCAGCTATCTTAAGACTAGAAATAAGATTCAATATACAAGAGAGGGCCAAAAGATTTTTTTATGAAAAAATTTAAAACAAGGGATTCACTTTGATATACAAGAGGGGGAGTAATAGTATTTTACGAAATATTTGACGGTTATCTTAAAACTAACAATATAGTTTAGTACACAAAAGGGGGAACAAATATTTATGAGAAACTTCACAGAAATCTTAAAACTAGGGATTCAATTCTATTTACAAGATGGAGGACAAGAGTTTCAATAAAGAGTAAAAATTATAACTATCTTAAAACTAGGAATAGAGAATACTAATTTGAATTTTTTAACTAAAACTTATGCTTGGTCAAGATATTCAAAGGGTGGCTTATTTCCGCATCGGTGTAGCAGCAGTTGTATCAAGGACAGGGGAGAGACAGGGAAAGAAGAGCAAAACTTGCAAGTAAATGTTTTCTGGCCAGGTTTGTTTGGAGAGGGCCTTATCCCTATAAGATTTACGAACGCCGATCTTAAATGTTATATAGCTCAGAGATGTGACATCCTTGTCCTTAGGAACTAGACGAACTATCCTTGGTTGTATATCCTCGCCCAGGCATTCTTTCACTAGGGTCGAAATTTCATCATCCTTCGTACTGGGGTCAAATGAAGACAAGTAAACCCATAACAGCTCCTCAGGTGGTGAGACTGTTTTTATCGTTTCAAACGCAGCCTTAGCTCCACGAATATTAGTGATTTTGGTTTTTAGCTGGTCATCTTCACGCTTGCGCTTAGGTGTATTTGGAAATGGATTATATCCAGCAATCCTATTCCAAGGCGTATTTACGGTTGGAGATAACGGTTTCGACTCAACTTTAACCGAAAGAGCTTTTACGACGTTTTTCAAATCAGCAATGTCGTCCTTTAAGGACTTTAGAGAATTGTCGTCGGGAATTGGATTCTCGTAACAACGTGAAGACATTTTACGGAAGTAGTCGCTTGAAAACAGGTCAGCGCAGCCGTTACACATCCAAAACAAGTTTCGTGGATGGGTTCCTAAGACTTCTCTAATATCATAATCCACTTTTACACATATCATATGGAACGAGTTTCCGCAGTACCCACGACAGATGATGCGGTCAGAGTCATTAACGACTTTCGATCAGCTAGTGCAAACCGTGCTTCCGAGAAATGGAATAACGCCTAGCGGGTATGCAATATTCGTGTCTTGTACTTGCACGCGATGTATGTTGAGCAGATTCGAGCACTTGCCAACTTGTACGCAATGCCGGTTGAGCACTACTCGAGCAGAGATGTGTTGCTATTCACCAGCAGATGTCGCTTCGGACAGAGAAATCGGGCGTGCTGGCAGTGGTGATGACAAGTGAAAAAATATCAACACAGAATTCCAGAATTTCGGATCACGATTCTTTCGAAAATCCACTCGCAAATCCCGGAAACTTCAACTCGAAAACACGACGACACACGGAAAACAGCAAACAAACAACGATCAAAGCTATCGCGGCGCACAAAACAACCGAAAAATAATTAAAAAGCATTCAACTCTGTTGATAAGCGCGACTTAGTACAGCAGTGTATTATAATAGATATTCAGCATTCGAAGAAGTTTCTTGTGAACGAGCGTAGAACGACTTTGTTTCTACTTACTTGAAGTCAGCGGCGTAGTCAGAAATTCGGTTTGGTGAGGGTTTGGTGAAAATCGATCTTACTGTCCAAACGGCATAATTCCGAAACCATAATTTTTGAAGTTTTAAAATTAAGCAGAATTATTTTTCAGAAAATAGTAACAGAGTTCGTGTCTTTAGCGAATTTGTTGAGTCTTTATTGTAGTCATGAATGTTAACCTGAGAAAATTCACCATAAATACTTCTTGTACCATATACCGTCAGAATTATTTTTTTTTTATTTCGATTATAGAGGTTTTAACCTTAAGGTCATTCGCCCCTTCGGGTTAGAAAAATCTCTTATGAAAAATTTCTAACCCTATGTGCGGAGTCGGGACTCGAACCCAGGTGCGCTGCGTACAAGGCAATCGATTTACCAACTACGCTACGCCCACCCCCAGAATTATTTTATCAAATGAAGCGCTGTTTAACGTTTGTAAAACTCATCGAAAATACTAAACCTCCGAGATTGGCGGTTTCAGAATGATGCTATCCTTAAATTACCGTTTTTGAGCATTTGACCTATACATATAATTGGCCATACAACAAAAATGAAATGCTCATCAAAATCGATCAGAACCTGCTAGAGTCGCATGGAAATCGTCATTTTTCAACGCTGTCGATTTTGTGGATTTCTACGCACTGAAATCTTTATACTGCGCACTGGTCCGGAGCACTTTGGAGTATGCTGTACAAGTATGGGCGCCATACAACGCCGTTCAAAGCAGCCGACTGGAGCGCGTTCAGAGAAGTTTTGTACGATTTGCTTTCAGAAAATTGCCTTGGAACGACCCTATCCGTCTTCCGCCGTATAATAATAGATGCATGTTGCTAGATTTGCCAACGCTGGAGTCTCGCCGCACGTTCTTGCAAAGAATGTTCATTTTCGATATGTTGTCGAACAATATTGACTGTCCCGACATTCTCTCAAGGATTCATTTATTTGTACCCCCTCGTGATATAAGGAATCGTCCGCTTCTGTGGATTCCCAGGCACCGCACAGTATATGGCCAGAACAATCCGCTAGACAGATGTTGTAGCAGATTCAACGAAACTGTTTTAGCTTATGACTTCCATACCACTAAATCTAATTATAAGTTAGCAATTAGAAATTTTTAACATTGACACTAGCAATAGCATTAAGTGTAATCTGTACGATATATATCGAAGATGTAATAATAAATAACCCCGATTTTATCAGCCAAATATGAACACATGTTTGATGGGCTCTAGCAGACGAACAAGACTGAATTCGAGTAAATCCTTTCTTGAGCATGTTTCCTTATCATGAAGATGGAAATATGGAAAAATAAAAAGTTCATCATAATCAGAAATAGTTATCAGACCACATCAAGGGACGGGAAGAATATTTTAACAGTTTCAGTTTATTATAAAGAAAAAAAAATTGCCCGATTTAGTCAATGTACCTATTTTGTCAGCCTAAAATGCACCACGAGACTGATGAAAATGGGTCTTTATTGTATGTATTATTCACTGTGTTTCACATTAATAGGTACATTTCATTTTTGGGGATTTTTATTGCTTCGAACTACAACAATTTTTAGGTAGTTTTCAAGGGACTATAGACTTCTTCCAAAATTTGGCGAACCTATTCCAATTCGTATACCAATTAATTGGTATACTTAAGGGTTTATATGTTGCAGATAGAGAAAAAACTAAAATTTTCAGTTTTTTTTCCTACACAATATTACGAAAGCAATTTTTCCTAATAAGTTTGTGAAAATTATAAACTATTTGAAATTTTTTAATAGTTTTATTTTTTATTTAACCGCGATTTTTTAATAAATAGTGACCAAATCAAGGAAGTCACCTTTAGAAAAAGTCGATGTCGAAGTAAAATTTGGAACTATGCACGCATGCACTTCAGAGATAGCGTGATATCAGAAGCTGCGATTTCATTTCAACGCTTTTTTGTGAAAAGGGCGATACTTACAATTGTAAACATAAGGCTTTTTTCATACATGCGAATGGGGGCTTTGAAACGCAACAAATTAACCTAAAAATTTGGATTCTACGATATTGCTTTCTTTTTTTTTATTCATTTCGTTTATTTGATAGGCACAAATGCGTTAGCTTGGCGGTGCCAAATGCTTATGTTTTTACATTTTGGATATCTTAAAACTAGGAGGTTACAATGTTGAAATATTTTTTTTACAAAGGAAAAAGAAGAGTTTGCAGCTATCTTAAGACTAGAAATAAGATTCAATATACAAGAGAGGGCCAAAAGATTTTTTTATGAAAAAACTTAAAACACGGGATTCACTTTGATATACAAGAGGGGGAGTAATAGTATTTTACGAAATATTTGACGGTTATCTTAAAACTAACAATATAGTTTAGTACACAAAAAGGGGAACAAATATTTATGAGAAACTTCACAGAAATCTTAAAACTAGGGATTCAATTCTATTTACAAGATGGAGGACAAGAGTTTCAATAAAGAGTAAAAATTATAACTATCTTAAAACTAGGAATAGAGAATACTAATTTGAATTTTTTAACTAAAACTTATGCTTGGTCAAGATATTCAAAGGGTGGCTTATTTCCGCATCGGTGTAGCAGCAGTTGTATCAAGGACAGGGGAGAGACAGGGAAAGAAGAGCAAAACTTGCAAGTAAATGTTTTCTGGCCAGGTTTGTTTGGAGAGGGCCTTATCCCTATAAGATTTACGAACGCCGATCTTAAATGTTATATAGCTCAGAGATGTGACATCCTTGTCCTTAGGAACTAGACGAACTATCCTTGGTTGTATATCCTCGCCCAGGCATTCTTTCACTAGGGTCGAAATTTCATCATCCTTCGTACTGGGGTCAAATGAAGACAAGTAAACCCATAACAGCTCCTCAGGTGGTGAGACTGTTTTTATCGTTTCAAACGCAGCCTTAGCTCCACGAATATTAGTGATTTTGGTTTTTAGCTGGTCATCTTCACGCTTGCGCTTAGGTGTATTTGGAAATGGATTATATCCAGCAATCCTATTCCAAGGCGTATTTACGGTTGGAGATAACGGTTTCGACTCAACTTTAACCGAAAGAGCTTTTACGACGTTTTTCAAATCAGCAATGTCGTCCTTTAAGGACTTTAGAGAATTGTCGTCGGGAATTGGATTCTCGTAACAACGTGAAGACATTTTACGGAAGTAGTCGCTTGAAAACAGGTCAGCGCAGCCGTTACACATCCAAAACAAGTTTCGTGGATGGGTTCCTAAGACTTCTCTAATATCATAATCCACTTTTACACATATCATATGGAACGAGTTTCCGCAGTACCCACGACAGATGATGCGGTCAGAGTCATTAACGACTTTCGATCAGCTAGTGCAAACCGTGCTTCCGAGAAATGGAATAACGCCTAGCGGGTATGCAATATTCGTGTCTTGTACTTGCACGCGATGTATGTTGAGCAGATTCGAGCACTTGCCAACTTGTACGCAATGCCGGTTGAGCACTACTCGAGCAGAGATGTGTTGCTATTCACCAGCAGATGTCGCTTCGGACAGAGAAATCGGGCGTGCTGGCAGTGGTGATGACAAGTGAAAAAATATCAACACAGAATTCCAGAATTTCGGATCACGATTCTTTCGAAAATCCACTCGCAAATCCCGGAAACTTCAACTCGAAAACACGACGACACACGGAAAACAGCAAACAAACAACGATCAAAGCTATCGCGGCGCACAAAACAACCGAAAAATAATTAAAAAGCATTCAACTCTGTTGATAAGCGCGACTTAGTACAGCAGTGTATTATAATAGATATTCAGCATTCGAAGAAGTTTCTTGTGAACGAGCGCAGAACGACTTTGTTTCTACTTACTTGAAGTCAGCGGCGTAGTCAGAAATTCGGTTTGGTGAGGGTTTGGTGAAAATCGATCTTACTGTCCAAACGGCATAATTCCGAAACCATAATTTTTGAAGTTTTAAAATTAAGCAGAATTATTTTTCAGAAAATAGTAACAGAGTTCGTGTCTTTAGCGAATTTGTTGAGTCTTTATTGTAGTCATGAATGTTAACCTGAGAAAATTCACCATAAATACTTCTTGTACCATATACCGTCAGAATTATTTTTTTTTATTTCGATTATAGTGGTTTTAACCTTAAGGTCATTCGCCTCTTCGGGTTAGAAAAATCTCTTATGAAAAATTTCTAACCCTATGTGCGGAGTCGGGACTCGAACCCAGGTGCGCTGCGTACAAGGCAATCGATTTACCAACTACGCTACGCCCACCCCCAGAATTATTTTATCAAATGAAGCGCTGTTTAACGTTTGTAAAACTCATCGAAAATACTAAACCTCCGAGATTGGCGGTTTCAGAATGATGCTATCCTTAAATTACCGTTTTTGAGCATTTGACCTATACATATAATTGGCCATACAACAAAAATGAAATGCTCATCAAAATCGATCAGAACCTGCTAGAGTCGCATGGAAATCGTCATTTTTCATAAATTTCTCTCTACATTCGGAAAGTGTTATCCTCGTTATTAATCATATTACGTTTTCGTCTCAACTCGACGCATTCCCAAAATAAAAACCTGTTTTAATCCACCTAGTGGTGCAATTGTGGTTTTCTCATTTGTCCAGACTACGATTCCATGGCTGGTTATGTTCAATACAATGGTGGAAATGAATAGTACATGTTCAGTACGATTTGCACATACATACAATGGATCAACAGCCACGATCTTGAGATACTATGTGATACTGAAACATCGCTTGAAACCAGCGGCGGATCATGGAGAAAGATCCGGGAGGTCCGGGTCCTGCCGAAAATTTTCAACTTGTTAAGAAATTTTAAACTAGTTTTAATTTTAAAGTAGCAACCCCTCACTGCATACTCCCTCCGGGCCGGTATGATTGTCGATTTTTAGAGTGATTGCATAACCTTTCTATATGAGAAATGCAAAAATGTGCAAAAGTCCAAAAAAGTCAATTTTTGTCAAACATTATATTTTTCGAGTTTACATCAAATCTCAATGTTTCATGCATTTTAAAGTCATTTGGCATCAAAAATACAAATTTGATTTTGCAAATTTTTCATTTCAGTTTATATGGGAATTTGATGTGTGATTGCACTCTTCAACTCGTAACTCTGGAACCGGAAGTCTCAATAAAAAAAATCAATTGCAGCCGATGGGAAGGTTGTACCTTTCATTTGAGACTAACTTTGTGCAAATCGGTCCAGCCATCTCTGAGAAACCGAGGTCACATTTTTTTCCACATACACATATACACACATACATACACACAGACATTTTCCGATCTCGACGAACTGAGTAGATTGGCATATAACACTTGGCCCTCCGGGTCGGGATCAGATTGACGAATTTTAGAGTGTATGAGAAAGCATTTTTTTGGTGAGTAGTTCTATGTTTCATAGACATTAAATCAATTTTAACTTCGCTTCCTATTAAATAAAGACCTTTATTACAGTATATCTCTGCAAAAGCGAGCTCAATTTGATTTTTGATGATGATGGTCCCACCTCATACCCCCACAAAGGTGTGAGCTGAACGATTTATCTAAAAGATAATTAATATTTTGATCCATAACAAAACCAGTTAACAAAAAGAAACGGACTGGTTCAATTTGCAGACATAGCTTTCCTTCAAAAGAACGTTACCAGATACATTTCGAATATTCCGCCAACAACCAGGGTCCATCAAGAAAATTTCCATTCCGGGAAGATACTTGATGGAATCGGGAATTGAACCCAATAGCTTCCATTTCCGATAATGCTCTGTAAGACTCCTCCCGCCTGACCAAGACATCGGTACTACCACCTGCTAAGGTGAGCAGTGACGAGCCTAGTGGCAGTGCAGAGTCCGGTCGAGTTATATCATCCACATCAGACCCCTTTATTGAAAGTTTCCTACCATTAACCCAAGGCAATCAAGGGATACTCCTATCAGAGAACATCCTTGATTGATCAGGAATTGAACCCGATATCTAGTAGTTATCAGAAGGAGTCATCAAGCCCCATACTCAACGAGCTAACTCCGTTATTACCACTATCGCAGCAATAACCGAACTTAACTCTATTGTCGAGCAAAGTCAACACAACTCCATCATCAAATCAGACCCTGATCACAACAAAAGTCTAAAAGCTTCGATTCAACCCGATGAGCTTTTAGTGCTGGTCACCATGTTCGATTTCAAGTTAGTCTCTATCTGCTTAGCGCGCGCGTGGCTCAGACTTTTGTAGACATCTCATTATTTTTTAATAACTTTAATAAACAAGTAACAAAAATCCATCATCATCATAGCGAATATAATAACTTAGTGTGACTAAATGCAAATAATAGAAGAGAAAAAAAATACAATCTTCGTGGTATTACATAGTTATTCAAATAACTCCAAAATATAAAAATTCAAAAAATCTGTCTACAAAGCAGATTTTACGTGTGAAATACATAGTGTTTTGAACTCCGCTAATGTTGCTGCACGTTTAATATGCCTAGGCATCGAATTGAAAAAACTTATTCCTTTGTACAACAAGGAGTTCTGTGATCTACTAAATAAAAAGTTTGGTGTTCTTGGATCCGACGCGTTTCTAGTGTTGTACCTATGCACATCACTTCCTCTTTCAATTCGATCACACAAATATCGAGGCAGCATTCCATTAATAATTTTAAAAATGAACACCATTGTTAAGTAATAAATTCTTTGCTTCACAGAGAGCCATTGTAATGCGCTTAGCATGAAACTAGAGGAAGTGTATCTGTTACATTTTAAAATTAATCGCATGATTCTATTTTGCAATCGCTGTAACCTCAATATTTGTGTTTGATTGGCAAGAAACAATTTGAAAAGAAATCTGAGGATTATGATTGATTACAGAACTCTGGAATTTTCTATTGGAATGTTTTCAGGCAGGAATTTGATATTGATGCTATTAGACAACTGTGAAATCAAGACCAATAGATCAGTTACATATCAGGACCCCATTCCGACAATTTATCAAAAGTCCTCATGATGTTTAAAACAACAGGTTATCAATCTACGGATCAGATAATTGTTATTGTAATATTGAATTAAATCAGTCTGAATCAATAAATTTTCAACTTCAATCCATTATTTTTTTTGGGTGTGGTGGGGGGGGGGAGGAGGGTTGTATGGTGTTAAACCCCAAAACCTTCTCCTGGCTACGCCGTTGCTTGGAATTATTTATTTCGCTCATGTTCCGATATGTTTCAGATCGATCCAATGGTTATAAGTTAGAAAAATTGCAGTCAGAAGGTTCGTACAAATGAACATTTTTGCACTGATAAGTTATCAAGTTCCTTCCAGACAACTTGAAGGTGTTCGGTGATTATTTCTAGCGGTTGTAGATAGAAAAATGAAATACAAAATTCGTTTTATCGAAATAATGTTTGGATTATTTCAATGGATTATTACTATATTGAACAATAAATAGGCGACAAAAGGTAATCCACAAACAACAAGCCATAACTTTTAAAGTATTCAAAATAGATATTTGAAGTCTTCAGTAAAGTTATTCGCAAAAGTAAGTGCCTTATCAAATAAACAAATTGAAAAAAACTATTGCTGATTATGATGAACTTTTTATTTTTGCATATTTCCATCTTCATGATAAGGAAAACATGCTCAAGAAAGGATTTACTCGAATTTAGTCTTGTTCGTCTGCTAGAGCCCATCAAACATATATTCATATTTGGGTTTCAATGTATTATAACACATATTCAGCATTCGAGGAAGTTTCTTGTTAACGAGTGTAGAACGACTTTGTTTCTACTTACTTGAAGTCAACGGCGTAGCCAGAAATTTGGTTTGGTGGGGGTTTGGTGAAAATCGATCATACTGTCCAAACGGCATAATTCCGAAACCTTTATTTTTGAAGTTTTAAAATTATGCAGAATTAATTTTTTCAGAAAATAGTAACAGAGTTCGTGTCTTTAGCAATCTTTTTGAGACTTTATTGTGGTCATGAATATTAACCTGAGAAAATTCACCATAAATACTTCTTGGACGATATACCGTCAAAATAATTTTATCAAATGATGTGCTGTTTAACGTTTGTAAAACTCATCGAAGGTACTAAACCACCGAAATTGGCGGTTTCAAAATGATGCAATCTTGACCTTAAATTACTGTTTTTGAAAATTTGACCTATTCATATAATTGGTCAAACAACAAAAATCAAACGCTCATCAAAATCGATCAGGAACTGCTAGAGTCGAATGGAAATCGTCATTTCTCATAAATTTCTCTCTGCATTCGGAAAGTGTTATCCTCGTTATTAATCATATTACGTTTTCGTCTCAACTCGACGCATTCCCAAAATAAAAACCTGTTTTAATCCATTTAGTGGTGCAATTGTGCTTTTCTCATTTGTCCAGACTACGATTCCATGGCTGGTTATGTTCAATACAATGGTGGAAATGAATATTACATGTTCAGTGCGATTTGCACATACATACAATGGATCGACAGCCACGATCTTGAGATACTATGTGATACTGAAACATCGCTTGAAACCAGCTGCGGATCATGGAGAAAGATCCGGGAGGTCAAGGTCCTGCCGAAAATTTTCAACTTGTTAAAAAAATTTAAACTAGTTTTAATTTTAAAGTAGCAACCCCTCACTGCATACTCCCTCCGGGCCGGTATGATTGGCGATTTTTAGAGTGATTGCATAACCTTTCTATATGAGAAAGGCAAAAATGTACCAAAGTCCAAAAAAGTCAATTTTTGTCAAACATTATTTTTTTCGAGTCTACATCAAATCTCAATGTTTCATACATTTTAAAGTAATTTGGCATCAAAAATACAAATTTGATTTTGAAAATTTTTCATTTCAGTTTATATGGGAATTTGCTGTGTGATTGCACTCTTCAACTCGTAACTCCGGAACCGGAAGTCCAATCAATAAAAAATTCAATAGCAGCCGATGGGAAGGTTGTACCTTTCATTTGAGACTAACTTTGTGCAAATCGGTCCAGCCATCTCTGAGAAACAGAGGTCACATTTTTTCCACATACACACATACATACACACACACAGCCATTTTCCGATCTCGACGAACTGAATCGATTGGCATATGACACTCGGCCCTCCGGGTCGGGATCAGATTGACGAATTTTAGAGTGAATGAGAAAGGCAAAAACCATTTTTAGCAAATGTTGAAAGTTATGCATTTTTTTGGTGAGCAGTTCTATTTTTCATAGACATTAAATCAATTTTAACTTCGCTTCCTATTAAATAAAGACCCTTATTACAGTATATCTCTACAAAATCGAGCTCAATTTGAAAAGAAATCTGAGGATAATGATTGATTACAGAACTCTGTAATTTTCTATTGGAATTTTTAGAGGCAGGAATTTGATATTGATGCTATTAGACAACTGTGAATTCAAGACCAATAGATCAGTTACATATCAGGACCCCATTCCGACAATTTATCAAAAGTCATCATGATGTTTCAAAAACAGGTTATCAATGTACGGATCAGATAATTGTTATTGTAATATTGAATTAAGTCAGTCAGCATCAATAAATTTTCAACTTCAATCAAATTTTTTTTGGGTGTTATAGGAGGGAGGTTGTATGGTGTTAAACCCCAACACCTTCTCTTGGCTACGCCGTTGCTTGGAGTTATTTATTTCGCTTTTCATTTTCCGATATGTTTCAGATCGATCCGATGGTTATAAGTTAGAAAAATTGCAGTCAGAAGGTTCGCACAAATGAACATTTTTGCACTGATTAGTTATCAAGTTCCTTCCAGACAACTTGGAAGTGTTCGGTGATTATTTCTAGCGGTTGTAGATAGAAAAATGAAATACAAAATTCGTTTTATCGAAATAATGTTTGGCTTATTTCAATGGATTATTACTCTATTGAACAATAAATAGGCAATCCACAAACAACAAGCCATAACTTTTAAAGTATTCATAATAGATATTTGAAGTCTTCAGTAAAGTTATTCGCAAAAGTAAGAGCTACAAATTTGCTGAAGGCATCATTTCGATATAATCACTTCCAAGAAAATTTGTGAAAATATCTCACTCATAGGGGGATTAATAAGCAAAGGCACAATACTAAAAGAAAGGGCATATTGCCTCCATTAAATTCTCCGAAGATACTATTGACCTAAAATAAGCCGTTTTGGCGTTAATAATAGATTACATATTTTTGGTCATATTTCTGGCAATGGGAAATGATAAAAATATTTCGTCCGCATTTAATGTTAAATATCTCTTTTGATAATAGTCCGATTTCAACAATCTATGGCTTGTTCGAAAGGTATTCGTATAGGCTGCCTAAAAATGTATAAAGTGTTAGTCAATTTCGGCAGATAATTTAAAAAAAACTGCAAGAAACGCCATTTTTACACATTCAAACATTTATGTCTTGAAATCTAAACATCAGAATCAAAAACAAATCAATAGCGTTCTTACTGTTTGATAGGTCTTTCATTTAATATTGGTTTGGATAAGATAGGTTCAGCCATTGCTGAGAAACACGAATGAGAGTTTGCCCGATACATACACACACAGAGACACACACAGACATTGTCCCAAATCGTTGAGCTGAGTCGATTGGTATATAAGACTCCGGGTCTCGGAAAAAATCTTGAAAGTTTGAGCGAATTCTATACATTTCTTTTATAAGAAATGTTAAACGTTATTGTCCACCAACAGCATTGGCATGAATGGGTTAAGTACCTTATTAAGTACAACAGAAGTATTTTTAAAATACTTTCAATTATGTGGAGGATGATAAGTAAAGTTTGGCTTTTTTGCTCGCATTTGATTCCCTTTTTAACCGTGAGATAGTGGAGGAGCAGTGAATTAAAGTACATTAGTACATAGACCTCGTGAAGTGCTTTCGTTTGGTATAGTGCAAGATAGGCTGCCTGTTGAAACTAAAGTGTGTTGGCATAAATTAGTTTTGCTCGCTCTGTTAGCAGCGGCAAAAAATAACAAGCAAGTGCGCCTTTACTGTGTGGTGGCCCGCTCACGGGCGAAGAAAAATGACTTCAATAGCATGCAGTGTGTGCGCACAGCGTATTGTTAGTGAACCCAATGGTATTCACTGCTCTGGCGGGTGCAAGCAAATATTACACGTACGGTGGTCGGGTGTGAATACAGCAGCCGCAACCGCTCTTCGGGAGAACGAATCGCTGAAATATGTGTTTTTCGAGTGCAGGAAGAAGGAGACACGTCTCAACGATGTGCAGAAAATGTGTAGTGTGCTTTCGCAAAAGGTCGAAGAAATCACTAAGGCTGTCCGCGATAGTGATTTGAAAATACGGAATATTGTATCAGAGCAGTACAGCGCTTTTGAAAAACGAATTTTGCCGCGCCTTAAATCTACCGTTGAAGATGTTGTTTCCGCAGAAGTATCAGTGCTGCGTGACCTAGTTCGGCGAGCGGGTACGGATCAGATGTGTGTCGATGATACCGAGACCGGCAATAAAGTTGTAAAGAACACAGCAGCCGTTGCCACATATGCCAGCATGACCCGTTCCAACTTAGCTCCAACAAGGCTGGAAAAACGCAAGGCACATCCGGCCGTTTTGGAAGATGATAATGACGACTGCAGCATTCTGAGGGCAGGTAAACGACGGAAAATGACTACTAAAAAAACTTCCAGAAACGACATTCCAGAATCAAGTGGTGAATTAACGGCTGCATGCGAAACGCCTGTGAACACGTCAAAGTTACAGTCACTTAGGCCAATTTCGCATGTTGCGAAATACAGTGCTGTCTTAAAAATGGAGCAAACTGTTCTGTTCAAACCGAAAGTTGTTCAACTAGCGGAAATAACAAGGAAAGACATTCGTGAGAAGTTGGATCCAATTGTCTTCGATGTCAAAGAAGTGCACTACCGTGAAAATGGAGAAGCTACTATACGGTGTGGATCGAACGAGCTTGCACTGAAAATGGCTCACGATGCTAAAAATAAGTTTTCCGAGGTCTATGAGATTGAAAAGCTGAAACCTCTGAAGCCAAGATTCAAGATAATAGAATTATGTGACGAAATTCATGAAAACGAAATAATCGCCAAAATGAAACAACAAAACAATTTGCCTGAAACGGCTGATTTGAAAGTTATTCGCGTACAGAAGTCCAAACGAACTGAAAACACAAGAGTGGTAGTGTTTGAATCTGATCCCTCGACGTTCTACTGTCTGATGAAAGCGCAACGGGTCAATATTGGCTGGGATCGCTGCCGAATCTTCGAGGTTGTTCATGTAATCCGCTGTTACCGCTGCTCTGAATATGGCAACAAAGCAGTGACATGTAAAAATTTAGTATGCTGTCCAAAGTGCGCAGAAGAACATCCAATAAACGAGTGCAGCTCTGATTTCGAAACATGTGTTAACTGCCAACTATTTAACTCAGAGCAGGAACTTGATGCCGACAAGCTTGATTTTATTCATCCCTCTTGGAGCTCTGAATGTCCGCTGTACCAAAAACGCTTGAAGAAAGCCAAACTTAGAATTGACTACTCGACATAGCAACCAACGAAGCTAGCCATCCGCAATCCAAATGATGATGACTGGACGACAGTTTCTCCAGGTAAAGCCAAAGAGGGTATATGTCCTCCCGAAGTTACCTACGATACTGCACCCCCTCAAAATAATTTTCGGTTCCAGTCTACCGTTGAACAACCTACTTCCGGCTCCGTAGCTGATATTCATCTAGCGCCAAGCCATCCATCCGCAATCCAAATGATGATGACTGCACGACAGTTTCTCCAGGTAAAGCCAAAGAGGGTATATGTCCTCCCGAAGTTACCTACAATACTGCACCCCCTCAAAATAATTTTCGGTTCCAGTCTACCGTTGAACAACCTCTATGCTATGTTTCACCCTAAGGAGGAAAATTTGGTAAAAACCAAAATATCTCGCTAGGGTGAAAATTTGTTGGTAAAAACCAGTCTTTGTACAGGAGGGCACAAATCCTTATTTCATACTGTGTTGCGTTTCGGCTTCGCCTCATCAGAAACCAACACTAACTTATTGTCGGAATAGATTAGCGCCGGCTTGACGCAAATCCCTTAAAACTAAAACACACTTTGTGTTTCAATCGAACGACTGATCAAACATGATGTCCCGTTCGAGCAGAAGTTCTGTTTATGCCGATGAGACACAGTGAAACCGAAACTTGTCTTGGCTTAGCAGGCCTATGTGGAAGCACTATGCTATATTTCACCCTAAGGAGGAAAATTTGGTAAAACCAAAATTTCTCGCTAGGGTGAAAATTTGTTGGTAAAAACCAGTCTTTGTACAGGAGGGCACAAATCCTTATTTCATACTGTGTTGCGTTTCGGCTTCGCCTCATCAGAAACCAACACTAACTTATTGTCGGAATAGATTAGCGCCGGCTTGACGCAAATCCCTTAAAACTAAAACACACTTTGTGTTTCAATCGAACGACTGATCAAACATGATGTCCCGTTCGAGCAGAAGTTCTGTTTATGCCGATGAGACACAGTGAAACCGAAACTTGTCTTGGCTTAGCAGGCCTATGCGGAAGCACTATGCTATATTTCACCCTAAGGAGGAAAATTTGGTAAAAACCAAAATTTCTCGCTAGGGTGAAAATTTGTTGGTAAAAACCAGTCTTTGTACAGGAGGGCACAAATCCTTATTTCATACTGTGTTGCGTTTCGGCTTCGCCTCATCAGAAACCAACACTAACTTATTGTCGGAATAGATTAGCGCCGGTTTGACGCAAATCCCTTAAAACTAAAACACACTTTGTGTTTCAATCGAACGACTGATCAAACATGATGTCCCGTTCGAGCAGAAGTTCTGTTTATGCCGATGAGACACAGTGAAACCGAAACTTGTCTTGGCTTAGCAGGCCTATGCGGAAGCACTATGCTATATTTCACCCTAAGGAGGAAAATTTGGTAAAAACCAAAATTTCTCGCTAGGGTGAAAATTTGTTGGTAAAAACCAGTCTATAGCATAGCATAGCATAGCATAGCTTCCGCATAGGCCTGCTAAGCCAAGACAAGTTTCGGTTTCACTGTGTCTCATCGGCATAAACAGAACTTCTGCTCGAACGGGACATCATGTTTGATCAGTCGTTCGATTGAAACACAAAGTGTGTTTTAGTTTTAAGGGATTTGCGTCAAGCCGGCGCTAATCTATTCCGACAATAAGTTAGTGTTGGTTTCTGATGAGGCGAAGCCGAAACGCAACACAGTATGAAATAACGATTTGTGCCCTCCTGTACAAAGACTGGTTTTTACCAACAAATTTTCACCCTAGCGAGAAATTTTGGTTTTTACCAAATTTTCCTCCTTAGGGTGAAATATAGCATAGTGCTTCCGCATAGGCCTGCTAAGCCAAGACAAGTTTCCGTTTCACTGTGTCTCATCGGCATAAACAGAACTTCTGCTCGAACGGGACATCATGTTTGATCAGTCGTTCGATTGAAACACAAAGTGTGTTTTAGTTTTAAGGGATTTGCGTCAAGCCGGCGCTAATCTATTCCGACAATAAGTTAGTGTTGGTTTCTGATAAGCCGAAACGCAACACAGTATTGAACAACCTACTTCCGGCTCCGTAGCTGATATTCATCTAGTCATCAGCAATCCGTATAATGATGACCGCAAGACTGTTTCTCCAGGTAAAGCCAAAGAGGGTATATGTCCTCCCGAAGTTACCTACGATACTGCACCCCCTCAAAATAATTTTCGGTTCCAGTCTACCGTTGAACAACCTACTTCCGGCTCCGTAGCTGATATTCATCTAGCCATCCGCAATCCGTATAATGATGACCGCAAGACTGTTTCTCCAGGTAAAGCCAAAGAGGGTATATGTCCTCCCGAAGTTACCTACGATACTGCACCCCCTCAAAATAATTTTCGGTTCCAGTCTACCGTTGAACAACCTACTTCCGGCTGCGTAGCTGATATTCATCTAGCCATCCGCAATCCATATAATGATGACCGCAGGACTGTTTCTCCAGGTAAAGCCAAAGAGGGTATATGTCCTCCCGAAGTTACCTACGATACTGCTCCCCCTCAAAATAATTTTCGGTTCCAGTCTACCGTTGAACAACCTACTTCCGGCTCCGTAGCTGATATTCATCTAGCCATCCGCAATCCGTATAATGATGACCGCAAGACTGTTTCTCCAGGTAAAAGTCAACTCAAAATGTACTACCAGAACGTGAGAGGACTACGCACAAAGATCGATGAGCTGTTCGTAGCTGTATCCGACGCAGAACATGATGTCATTATCCTGACAGAAACATGGCTGAACGACGAAATCAACTCGCTGCAGCTATTCGGACCTAGATATTCGGTATATCGTAACGACCGTGACCCAATCGTTTCTGGTAAAAAAAAAACGTTTTTAATCCACCTAACAGTGTGATGAGACATTTCTTATAACTCTTATCGCTCTCTTCGGATATTATATCGTTTGAGAACATTTAGAACTTGTGCTTCGCGTTTTTTTGATAACACATACTACATGGGATAGTGGCAGGACTCCGAGAATCGCTCAAATCAGCATAGGACAACATCAGTGCTAGAAATCTCAAACCAAATCAATGGGAAAGCGAAAAAATGGCCCATAAAATAGACATACAAACGAATTATTGTTAATGCTCTGTTTATAAAATATCTAAATTGTGGTGGGAAAACTGAATTTTCCTGAAGGGGTTATATATTGTACTGAGCCAAAAAAAAATCGATTTTTTTTTTGAATCGATTTGAAGTTTATACTTTACTCAAATTTCCAACGCGACTGAGAACTAAGAAATCAACGCTTTTTCTTGAAAAGGGCGATACTAGCAGTGATACCATTCAAAGAAAATCAACAGTGAATATTTCCAGACTCGATTTTATTTCCTATGTAAGAACTATTGTGTTTTTTACATCCTAGATTGCATGATTCAGTGATCGAAACCCAAAACTTCATAAAGTATTTGAAATTATTAAATTAAAATTTGTTTTTGCTATTGAAATTGACAAAATGATAGTATCACCCCTTTGGCGATTGTTTACTTTTTCGGTCCCACCTATCAGAATTGAAGTATCGCCCTTACGTTTTTTTACAATAACTACCGTTCTACAACACCGATTTCGTCCGTGTTTTTTTAATATCGATCATTGTTACTATTTACAGCTGGTATCAGCTTGATAATAGACCTTTCTCGTCCGACCTAACCCCCTTTTTTCTTATTTTTATTCAAAAGACTACACATTTTTAAGAATATTGCCGTTGAAATGAGACTATTTGGAGCTATCGTGATTTTTTAATGATTTTTTTAAATTTGAAAAATGCAAGAATGTTGAGTATTTTTTTCACCTTTGCAAGAATGGTGGGACTCAAAATGTGTGTTTGGGCAACACTGTTTTGAATATTTTTGCTTGAGTTCCTGGCAACGCGGCAAATGAAGTGGTGAGTCGCGGTACAAAGTTCATTGGTTATGTAAACAAACTAAAGTGAACCTCTCGGTGGAGAACATTGCATGATAATGTTTAACCTCACTTTTTTGACAGTTCAGAGAGATTGTTTACATGGTCTTGGAAGTTTTGTTGATTCGATCACAGTATGAGAAACTTGGTTTGGTTCGCTGCCAAATATTAACACTTTCCAAACAAGCTCGCTCAGCTGTAATTTTTTATTTGATGTCGGCATCATACATTGTTCCGTTAAATTTAACATTTTTACTTTTCTTGTACATGATTCATTGAAGAAGTAAGGAATTTCTAGCCAAACATTTGAAAAAGGCCTACTGCTAAATGCAAATAAATCGAATTTTCATGTTCTCTATTAAAATCCTGGGACAGAACCTGTGGATAGATGTTTTCTGTTTCTTTTTTTCTGTTCATTTTATCTCTTGTCTTGCATAGCCACTCTTTCTTACTCACATATTTTAAATGGACTGGCTACATTTGACAGTTCCCTCTGACAGCATTTGACGGTTCCCTTCGGCTGCATTTGACAGCTCCCCCTGGCTGCAATTGACATTAGGTTTTTCGTATCCACACACCCCGTCCCAGTTAAAAACTATCTATCTGGCCATGTACATAAACATAACGCAACAATGGATTATGAAGAATTTTGATAATGATTTTATAACAAATTATAAAAGGGCCCAGCTGATATAAAAGTCCTAACTAGCAATACACTTATTATAAAATGATTATAAAGGATTATTGTAACTGATTCCAAAAGGATTATAAAGGCAGTGAAATACGTACTCAATGAATTAAGGGAGTGTCTGAAACAATATGCACAATTAAACTAAATAAAACAGCATTAATTTTTTTTAAATTATGGCAGGGACTTGGATTAAAGACTAAAATGTCAGCTACGGTTGGTGGTGTTACTGCAATCGGTTTGCCTTCGGCCACGTTGGACATTCGGCTAACGGGAATATTCAGCGATTCCGATTCGAAGGAAGCAGCGCCAGTAGCAGACTGCTTCGGTTCAGCAATACGCTCCGGTATCGGGCGAAGCTAACACTCCGGCAGGACGAAGGTTTCAACGAGGGGCTCAGGCATAAGTAGTAGAGTCCTTGCACTTACTGCGTGTCGAGTGGACAATTCCGACGAAACTACTGCCGCTCTCGCCAAGTTTGAATACCGTAATAAGTGCGACATCAGCGGTATAGTGCCAGGAATAGTCGAGAAGAGTGCCAGGACTGACTTGCCGAGAGCTACAAGATTAAATAGCAGGGCGTTTTTAAAGTGACCATAGTATAACCTAGAGGCTTTTGGGCAGATGATTTATTCAGCAGAATAAGATAGCAAAATTAGCCAAAACATAAGAGCGGGCTGCCGAAGTGAATCCACACACATCATCACCTACAGAGGCAAGCAATATTGAAACGCAGCGAAATTCCTCACAATGAATTGATCTCGTCAGATGAAATTTCAGAAAATACAATTTTCATAGCATAATTTATCCGACCGAAATTGTAGTCCTCAATTGAGAGAGCAGCTAGGAATTTTCTTTCGAAAGCTAGCAGCGGTTTCGCGTATCCTGCGCTAAGTAGAGAGTGTTTAGACAGATCTCCGAAGCATGCCTAGTTATTTCCTACCAATTTGAACAAGACAGCAGATGAAAGATAGCTTTATTGCGGTGCCAAAATGATGGCAACTCGGGATATAATACACGCAGCGAAATTTCACATGATTAAACCAACAAAATTAATTTTTGATATCAATCGACAGTCTATTTTTGATTCGAAACTCTTTGATTGTTCAATATACAATATTTTATTATTGAACTAACAATATTATGTTCATTCCAACCAAATTTTATTTAATTTTGGTTTTGACTAGTAGTAAATCAGTGTGTATTGAAAATGTTTGTGCGTGTTTGCGGTGGTATTTTTCATTTCTTAATGAAAATTACAATTTATTAATAAAAACAAAAAGTACAAATTTTGGAATATCGATTTCAACAAATTTCGCAGCCCAGTTAAACCAAACGCAACACTGAGGTAAGTGTCAATATTAAAATGATTAATAACATTGGCAGTAACATAACCTTTGACACTTTCAGAACAACCTCAAAATGCAGAAAATTAATAACTGGCAAATGATCCTACAAAGTTTTTAAATTTACAGTAAATTTAAAAATAAAGCAATAAAATTATAGAAAATTAAATTATAAAACAAACATCAAACAAACATTTATTGTAGAAATAACAATATTACGGATTGAATCAAGTATTGAATATTATTAGCCCTGAGATAATAATAATTATTGTTGAGTTTAAACCAGAATATTGTTATATCCACAATTCATTTTTCTGCGTGTATAAATTTACATATAATTTCTCCTCCCTGATATTCTTCCAGAATGTATAATGCTCTGCATTCTTATCACTCCTATCAAATCCTTCTAACTCCTTATCGTCAGTGCCGAGCGCACTGTTTTGCATTTGCCGGCTAAATCAACGACAATGTGATCATCGACGAAACTTTTGCTGTAATGGAACTTGAACACGATTAATAAATAATTCCATTCGAAAGCGATAACCTTGTTGTCCTCATGTTTGCAGCTATCATACGCTGGCAGGCATTCTGACCAATGGAAACGTTCTTCGATATGGGCATTGAACGAACAAAATCATTTCAACAACTTATCATCGACCGAATTCGTTACCTATACAGTTCAGGTAGGGGAACTGTGGGTAAGACGGACAGGTTGGGTAAGACGGACACATGGTTATTTTAGACATATAGCATATAAAGTTGAATTGCATTATATGAGTACTCTCTCTTTATGGATATCCTTGACTTATGAAGCACTCAGTAGGCCTTGAATATTGCTAAAAGCGAAAAATTTAAGTAAACATTGATAATCAGTAGTGCACCTTCGTGCGGATGTAATTTTTACGTCTGTGATTTTAAGGTTTATCGAGCAAAAAATCAATTTTTTCGCGGATTTTTTCTTTTATTTCGATAATGTAACTCTTAAATGACATCTTCGTGGAAAATAACAGGTAAGTTCTTATATGAATAAATAAGTGCAAGAGTTTAAAAAATATGTGTACTGGTGGGGCAAGACGGCCAGTCTTGATTAATTCTATTGATTCACCATGAATGTCTAGCGTGTAGAAACGAAATTCTAGCAGTCAAACGTGGAGAACCATCCAGTTAGCTGAAGTCTCACATGTAGTAGACCGCAAGATGTACGTTAATGTGACCTAGGCTGAATACGAAATTCCTAGGACCTGGAAAAGGTAGAAGACTTTGTGCAGGTCCCATATTCTGGCTGTGTGTAATCGAGGAACTGATGTTAGAAATTGCGTATTTAATATGTAACTTTCCAGTTTTGTATAAATGATTTGACTGATCATTGGAACTGATTGTATAGCTCTCTTTATGACAACGGAAAAAACGATATTAGAAAATACATCATTTGCTTCAACTTTAAATTGAACCCCAAAACGTTATTTTTCACCTCGAATTGAACATATATATTAAGAAGAACCACAAACTATCCAAAACATCCGTTAGAAACAGTAAATTTTAATATTTTGTATTGTGATCATCCTTTCGGCGACATGTCCGTCTTACCCCCACCATATGTCCGTTTCACCCGCAGTCTGGAAAAAGTGCAGATATTTCTTTGTTTTCTATTTCTTTCAAAAAAGATACTTGTTGATTTTTGTAACATAATCTCTCTGGGCACTCGAAAGCCAACATATAGAGCTACAACATAGAGTATTTCATGTTGACAAAAACATGCTTTTACTATGATTTATTTGAGTATAACCTTAACATGTCCGTCTTACCCCCAGTTCCCCTAAACTTCACCACCTAAAATGAGTAATAAATCGGATCATCTTGTTAGGACTTAACCCACGAGCAAACAAACAAATGTGTACAAATCCTTATCTATCATCCAGAAAGCAATCGTTTAATAGCCCAATACTTGATCTTGCGATTCAGCATATGTCACCGGGTATTACATCCAGCGCCGATTGGTCAATGTATGAACAAAGAGCATCGAAAGTATTCAAGTAATGTAAATTTTAAAAGTCCATGTATACAAGTCTTAGGTAAACAAGCACACTGAACTGTCAGAAAAGTGAGGTTATACATTTTCATACAATGCTCTATGTTTTTGACAGGTATATGAATGAATCATTTCAGCATCAGTGATGCCAGGTCCATTTAAACAATAGCCTGCAGTAAAAATATAAAAGTCTGCAGATTGCTACAAAAATCTTCAATAAATTTGACATAGAAATGTAGTATGTATATATTTTAAATGATCAAAAATGTTGAAAGCAGATGTATAAATTGGCTGGCATCGGCTTTGTTCTGCTAAATATTTGTAATCTGCAAAAGATCTGCAGTGAAAATGCAAAATCTGCAGATTTACTAATATATATGCAGATCTGGCATCCTTTTAGTATTCCCCACAGGAAATTCATCCAAATGGTGTAAAAATACGGGGAAGCAAGGCAAGATAGGTATTCAGAATATGGGGTTAAATGGGCAGCTTGCACTATTTTTGATTTTTTCAATAGTTAGAGGTACCAAATCATCGCGGCAATAGGCAGTAACGAATTGGGAATGAAAAAGGAAGCATCCTATCATATAAAAAATTTTGACGAGAAAGGTCTATTCTAAAAAATACGAAAATAACAGTTTCGCCTCTAAACTGCTAGCAAAAAAGTATCGCCCTGTTTGTTTGCATGGAGCATGGAGGGCGAAACTTTAAATAAACATACAAAAATACAGTTTCGCCCGTTGTATTTTTTGCTGTAGTTTAAGAAAGCAATATCGTAGAATCCAAATTTTTAGGTTAATTTGTTGCGTTTCAAAGCCCTCATTCGCATGTATGAAAAAAGCCTTATGTTTACATTTGTAAGTATCGCCCTTTTCACAAAAAAGCGTTGAAATGAAATCGCAGCTTCTGATAACACGCTATCTCTGAAGTGCATGCGTGCATAGCTCCAAATTTTACTTCGACATCGACTTTTTCTAAAGGTGACTTCCCAGTAGTATCCTCGATTTGAATTATTATCGCTAATCCTAATGCCAAAGAACAAATAAAAACCCCTCGAAAACGAACCGTTTGGGAAAATCATCATCATTGCTGGAATTTTCATTTTCACGAATCTTATCGATAACCTTCCGTCACTTGCGTTAATGCACTGGGTGCACAGTGCTCTGAAAATCTAGCGAAATCGTCTTAGGGCACCAGCGGGTCTAATTCAGAGCTATCTGCGCGGCGAGTTAAATCTGTAAAGAATACTAAAAATTAATTTCTATTCCATAATTTTCAGTTCAGCAATTCGAGAGATCGTGCTCACCGCAAGCCATGAAAAATAGACTACGTTGTGAAGCGATGGTCACTATTTATTAAAAAATCACGGTTAAATAAAAAATAAAACTATTAAAAAAATTCAAATAGTTTATAATTTTCACAAACTTATTAGGAAAAATTGTTTAATAAGCTTTCGTAATATTGTGTAGGAAAATAGCTGAAAATTTCAGTATTTTCTCTATCTGCAACATATAAACCCTTAAGTATACCAATTAATTGGTATACGAATTGGAATAGGTTCGCCAAATTTTGGAAGAAGTCTATAAAATAACCCCTTGAAAACTACCTAAAAATTGTTGTAGTTCGATGCAATAAAAAAATCCCCAAAAATGAAATGTACCTATTAATGTAAAACACAGTGAATAATACGTACCATAAAGACCCATTTTTATCAATCTCATGGTGTATTTTAGGCTGACAAAATTGACATTGACTAAACCGGGCAATTTTTTTCTTTATAATAAACTGAAGCTGTTAAAATATTCTTCCCGTCCCTTGATGTAGTCTGATAACTATTTCTGATTATGATGAATTTTTCAATTTTGCATATTTCCATCTTCATGATAAGGAAAACATGTTCAAGAAAGGATTTACTCGAATTCAGTCTTGTTCGTCTGCTAGAGCCCATAAAATATATGTTCATAGTTGGCTGATAAAATCGGGGTTTCAATGTATTATAATAGATATTCAGCATTCGAAAAAGTTTCTTGTGAACGAGTGTAGAACGACTTTGTTTCTACTTACTTGAAATCAGCGGCGTAGTCAGAAATTCGGTTTGGTGGGGGTTTGGTGAAAATCGATCATACTGTCCAAACGGCATAATTCCGAAAGCGTAATTTTTGAAGTTTTAAAATTATGCAGAATTATTTTTTCAGAAAATAGTAACAGAGTTCGTGTCTTTAGCGAATTTGTTGAGACTTTATTGTAGTCATGAATATTAGCCTGAGAAAATTCACCATAAATACTTCTTGGACGATCGTCAAAATTATTTTATCTAATGATGCGCTGTTTAACGTTTGTAAAACTCATCGAAGAAACTAAACCTCCGAAATTGGCGGTTTCAAAATGATGCTATCTTGACCTTAAATTACTGTTTTTAAACATTTGACCTATACATATAATTCGTCATACAACAAAAATCAAATGCTCATCAAAATCGATCAGAACCTGCTAGAATCGAATGGAAATCGTCATTTTTCATAAATTTCTCTCTGCATTCGGAAAGTGTTATCCTCGTTATTAATCATATTACGTTTTCGTCTCAACTCGACGCATTCCCAAAAAGAACCTGTCTTAATCCACCTAGTGCACCACTAGGTGGATTAAGACAGGTTTTTTTGGGATACCAATTGTGCTTGTCTCATTTGTCCAGACTACGATTCCATGGCTGGTTATGTTCAATACAATGGTGGAAATGAATATTACATGTTCAGTACGATTTGCACATACATACAATGGATCGACAGCCACGATCTTGAGATACTATGTGATACTGAAACATCGCTTGAAACCAGCGGCGGATCATGGACAAAGATCCGGGAGGTCCAGGTCCTGCCGAAAATTTTTAACTTGTTAAGAAATTTTAAACTAGTTTTAATTTTAAAGTAGCAACCCCTCGCTGCATACTCCCTCCGGGCCGGTATGATTGACGATTTTTAGAGTGATTGCATAACCTTTCTATATGAGAAAGCCAAAAATGTACCAAAGTCCAAAGAAGTCAATTTTCGTCAAACATCTCAATGTTTCATGCATTTTAAAGTCATTTGGCATCAAAAATACAAATTTGATTTTGAAAATTTTTCATTTCAGTTTATATGGGAATTTGCTGTGTGATTGCACTCTTCAAACTCCGGAACCGGAAGTCCAATCAATAAATCAATAAATTCAATAGCAGCCGATGGGAAGGTTGTACCTTTCATTTGAGACTAACTTTGTGCAAATCGATCCAGCCATCTCTGATTAACTGAGGTCACATTTTTTTCCACATACACACATACACACACATACATACACACAGACATTTTCCGATCTCGACGAATTGTGTCGATTGGCATATGACACTCGGCCCTCCCGGTCGAGATTGGATTGACGAATTTATAGTGAATGAGAAAGGCAAAAACATTTTTAGCAAATGTTGAAAGTTATGCATTGTTTTTGGTGAGCAGTTCTATGTTTCATAGACATCAAATCAATTTTAACTTCGCTTCCTATTAAATAAAGACCCTTTTTACAGTACATTTCTACAAAAACGAGCTCAATTTGAAAATAAATCTGAGGATTATGATTGATTACAGAACTCTGGAATTTTCTATTGGAATGTTTTCAGGCAGGAATTTGATATTGATGCTATTAGACAACTGTGAAATCAAGACCAATAGATCAGTTACATATCAGGACCCCATTCCAACAATTTATCAAAAGTCCTCATGACGTTTACAACAACAGGTTATCAATCTACGGATCAGATAATTGTTATTGTAATATTGAATTAAATCAGTCTGCATCAATAAATTTTTAACTTCAATCCAATATTTTTTTTGGGTGTGGTGGGGGGGAGGAGGGTTGCATGGTGTTAAACCCCAAAACCTTCTCTTGGCTATGCCGTTGCTTGGAGTTATTTATTTCGCTTTTCATTTTCCGATATGTTTCAGATCGATCCGATGGTTATAAGTTAGAAAAATTGCAGTCAGAAGGTTCGCACAAATGAACATTTTTGTATTGATAAGTTATCAAGTTCCTTCCAGGCAACTTGGAAGTGTTCGGTGATTATTTCTAGCGGTTGTAGTTAGTAAAATGAAATACAAAATTCGTTTTACCGAAATAATGTTTAGCTTATTTCAATGGATTATTACTATATTGAACAATAAATAGGCGATAAAGAATAATCAACAAACAACAAGCCATAACTTTTAAAGTATTCAAAATAGATATTTAAAGTCTTCAGTAAAGTTATTCGCAAAAGTAAGAGCTACAAATTTGCTGAAGACATCATTTCGATATAATCACTTCCAAGAAAATTTGTGAAAATATCTCACTCATAGGGGGATTAATAAGCAAAGGCACAATACTAAAAGAAAGGGCATATTGCCTCCATTAAATTCTCCGAAGATACTATTGACCTAAAATAAGCCGTTTTGGCGTAAATAATAGATTACATGTTTTTGGTCATATTTCTGGCAATGGGAAATGATAAAAATATTTCGTCCGCATTGAATGTTAAATATCTCTTTTGATAATAGTCCGATTTCAACAATCTATAGCTTGTTCGAAAGGTATTCGTTAAAGCTGTCTAAAAACATATAAATTGTTAATCTATATTGTCAATTTTGGCAGATAATTGAAAAAACTGCAAAAAACGCTATTTTTACGCATTCAAACATTCATATCTTGGAAACTAAACATCAGAATCAAAAACAAATTAATAGCGTTCATACTTTTTTTAGTTCTTTCATTTAAAATTGGTTTGGATAAGATCGGTTCAGCCATTGCTGAGAAACACGAATGAGAATTTGTCCGTTACATACACACACACACACCGACATTGTCCCAAATCGTCGAGCTGAGTCGATTGGTATATAAGACTCGGCCCTCCGGGACTCGGAAAAAATCTTGAAAGTTTGAACGAATTCTATACATTTCTTTTATAAGAAATGTAAAAAGGGTGGTGGTGTACTTATAGCTGTTTCCAATCGGTTAGGTTGGCTCGCAATTTTACAAACTTTCAAATCAAAAAATATTTAAATGTTCAAATGTTTTCAATTTAAATAAATGCCTTTACATTCACACACTCTGCTATTATAAGCACTTCGGCTTTATCAAAATTTCGAAAGATTCGAAAAAAATTTTACTTTCTTATATAAGACAAAAATGTAATACAAAGTCCCGGTGGACATTTCACATCTCCTTTCGCCCGCCTCCGTAGACAAGCGGACCTCTCTACACCCCTGAATTGTCCACGTGGTATATGCATAACCCCAATCGGAATCAGAGTATTTGCCATTTGATAACATTGATTCTTCGGGAAGTCCTGATTTTAATTTGACTGAATGCCGTAATATTCAAGATGAAAATTCGTTCATGCTCCAAAAGATTTTCAATTACAACTTAATTTAGTCCAATCGTTGCAAGTCCACCGAGAATGTTTAATTCAGTTTAATTTAGTTCGGTTAATGTAGATAGGGAGAAAACTCGGCGTTTACATAACTTGACTGAAATTTCATTAAGCTCTCTGTATCCTGCCGGGCGCCCAATAGATCACAAAAAATACAATGACCTGCAGCAGCTGCTACCATACGTATACGTTATGCACAGTTTATACAAAATTTTAAGGACATATACTACATCGGAAGATAACGATGTTGATAAGTTCCTCGATAATAATGATTTTTTATAATTGTCTTTTAAGCATAAAGCTCCGATATACATGGGGAACGTGCCATTTGAACCAACCGCTACTGATTCCTGATTCTAGTTCTAAGTTAGACAACATGTGATGACTATATCAACGTGCTCCGTGTATCAATCTCGAAAAACAACGCAGTTTACTTCAGCAAGTTAATATCATTATTGAAGCCGCGCATAAAATGCTACTATTTCAATATTTTTCTTTTACTGTATACTGTTCTGCCTCAACTCGACGCATTCCCAAAAAAACCTGTCTTAATCCACCTAGTGCACCACTAGGTGGATTAAGACAGGTTTTTTTGGGATACCAATTGTGCTTGTCTCATTTGTCCAGACTACGATTCCATGGCTGGTTATGTTCAATACAATGGTGGAAATGAATATTACATGTTCAGTACGATTTGCACATACATACAATGGATCGACAGCCACGATCTTGAGATACTATGTGATACTGAAACATCGCTTGAAACCAGCGGCGGATCACGGACAAAGATCCGGGAGGTCCAGGTCCTGCCGAAAATTTTTAACTTGTTAAGAAATTTTAAACTAGTTTTAATTTTAAAGTAGCAACCCCTCGCTGCATACTCCCTCCGGGCCGGTATGATTGACGATTTTTAGAGTGATTGCATAACCTTTCTATATGAGAAAGCCAAAAATGTACCAAAGTCCAAAGAAGTCAATTTTTGTCAAACATCTCAATGTTTCATGCATTTTAAAGTCATTTGGCATCAAAAATACAAATTTGATTTTGAAAATTTTTCATTTCAGTTTATATGGGAATTTGCTGCGTGATTGTACTCTTCAACTCGTAACTCCGGAACCGGAAGTCCAATCAATAAATCAATAAATTCAATAGCAGCCGATGGGAAGGTTGTACCTTTCATTTGAGACTAACTTTGTGCAAATCGATCCAGCCATCTCTGATTAACAGAGGTCACATTTTTTTCCACATACACACATACACACACAGACATTTTCCGATCTCGACGAATTGTGTCGATTGGCATATGACACTCGGTCCTCCCGGTCGAGATTGGATTGACGAATTTTAGAGTGAATGAGAAAGGCAAAAACATTTTTAGCAAATGTTGAAAGTTATGCATTGTTTTTGGTGAGCAGTTCTATGTTTCATAGACATCAAATCAATTTTAACTTCGCTTCCTATTAAATAAAGACCCTTTTTACAGTACATTTCTACAAAAACGAGCTCAATTTGAAAATAAACCTGAGGATTATGATTGATTACAGAACTCTGGAATTTTCTATTGGAATGTTTTCAGGCAGGAATTTGATATTGATGCTATTAGACAACTGTGAAATCAAGACCAATAGATCAGTTACATATCAGGACCCCATTCCAACAATTTATCAAAAGTCCTCATGATGTTTAAAACAACAGGTTATCAATCTACGGATCAGATAATTGTTATTGTAATATTGAATTAAATCAGTCTGCATCAATAAATTTTCAACTTCAATCCAATATTTTTTTTGGGTGTGGTGGGGGGGAGGAGGGTTGCATGGTGTTAAACCCCAAAACCTTCTCTTGGCTATGCCGTTGCTTGGAGTTATTTATTTCGCTTTTCATTTTCCGATATGTTTCAGATCGATCCGATGGTTATAAGTTAGAAAAATTGCAGTCAGAAGGTTCGCACAAATGAACATTTTTGTATCGATAAGTTATCAAGTTCCTTCCAGGCAACTTGGAAGTGTTCGGTGATTATTTCTAGCGGTTGTAGTTAGTAAAATGAAATACAAAATTCGTTTCACCGAAATAATGTTTAGCTTATTTCAATGGATTATTACTATATTGAACAATAAATAGGCGATAAAGAATAATCAACAAACAACAAGCCATAACTTTTAAAGTATTCAAAATAGATATTTAAAGTCTTCAGTAAAGTTATTCGCAAAAGTAAGAGCTACAAATTTGCTGAAGACATCATTTCGATATAATCACTTCCAAGAAAATTTGTGAAAATATCTCACTCATAGGGGGATTAATAAGCAAAAGCACAATACCAAAAGAAAGGGCATATTACCTCCATTAAATTCTCCGAAGATATTATTGACCTAAAATAAGCCGTTTTGGCGTTATTAATAGATTACATGTTTTTGGTCATATTTCTGGCAATGGGAAATGATAAAAATCTTTCGTCCGCATTGAATGTGAAATATCTCTTTTGATAATAGTCCGATTTCAACAATCTATAGCTTGTTCGAAAGGTATTCGTTAAAGCTGTCTAAAAACATATAAATTGTTAATCTATATCGTCAATTTCGGCAGATAATTGAAAAAAAAATGCAAAAAACGCCATTTTTACGCATTCAAACATTCATATCTTGGAAACTAAACATCAGAATCAAAAACAAATTAATAGCGTTCATACTTTTTTTAGTTCTTTCATTTAAAATTGGTTTGGATAAGATCGGTTCAGCCATTGCTGAGAAACACGAATGAGAATTTGCCCGTTACATACACACACACACACACACACACAGACAGACACACACAGACATTGTCCCAAATCGTCGAGCGGAGTCGATTGGTATATAAGACACGGCCCTCCGGGCCTCGGAAAAAATCTTGAAAGTTTGAACGAATTCTATACATTTCTTTTATAAGAAATGTAAAAAGGGTGGTGGTGTACTTATAGCTGTTTCCAATCGGTTAGGTTGGCTCGCAATTTTACAAACTTTCAAATCAAAAAATATTTAAATGTTCAAATGTTTTCAATTTAAATAAATGCCTTTACATTCACACACTCTGCTATTATAAGCACTTCGGCTTTATCAAAATTTCGAAAGATTCGAAAAAAATTTTACTTTCTTATATAAGACAAAAATGTAATACAAAGTCCCGGTGGACATTTCACATCTCCTTTCCCCCGCCTCCGTAGACAAGCGTGAACTTTCTCTAGACCTCTCTGCATAACCCCAATCGGTATCAGAGTATTTGCCATTTGATAACATTGATTCTTCGGGAAGTCCTGATTTTAATTTGGCTGAATGCCGTAATATTCAAGATGAAAATGCGTTCATGCTCCAAAAGATTTTCAATTACAACTTAATTTAGTCCAATCGTTGCAAGTCCACCGAGAATGTTTAATTCGGTTTAATTTAGTTCGGTTAATGTAGATAGGGAGAAAACTCGGCGTTTACATAACTTGACTGAAATTTCATTAAGCTCTCTGTATCCTGCCGGGCGCCCAATAGATCACAAAAAAATACAATGACCTGCAGCAGCTGCTACCAGACGTATACGTTATGCACAGTTTATACAAAAATTTAAGGACATATACTACATCGGAAGATAACGATGTTGATAAGTTCCTCGATAATAATGATTTTTTATAATTGTCTTTTAAGCATAAAGCTCCGATATACATGGGGAACGTGCCATTTGAGCCAACCGCTACTGATTCCTGATTCTAGTTCTAAGTTAGACGATATGTGATGACTATATCAACGTGCTCCGTGTATCAATCTCGAAAAACAACGCAGTTTACTTCAGCAAGTTAATATCATTATTGAAGCCGCGCATAAAATGCTACTATTTCAATATTTTTGTTTTACTGTATACTGTTCTGCCCAAGTTGTAGAGTAATATTTCCATTTCGAGTGGGTACAGTCCAGTGTACCAAGTATTACTGAGTAAGCCCACTATTCTGCGATTCAAAATCGCCTTTAAACATTCTATAAACTTTAAACTTTCTTCTTGCAATTATCACAGATGACGGACATTTGGGCTACACAATTTATGTAAAAATCTGTCTAAACATCTATTATCTGGGGTATGGCAGGATTCTCACATAGATTAAAGCAAATTTTCTCCCATCCGAATATATTTAACTGTAGCGTCCGAAGGACGTATGTCAGATGACTGTGCTGAAAATGTTTTTATTTTAGGAATGCGTAGAGTTGAAATGAAATAAAATTAATAATGAGAATAAAACTTTCCAAAAGTTGGGGAATTTATGAAAAATGGCGATTTCCGTTCAACTTTAGCAGGTCCTGATCGACTTTTGTTAACATTTGATTTTTGTTGAATAACCAATTATATGAATAGGTAAAATAAATGTTCGAAAACAGGAATTTAAGGTCAAGATCACATCATTTTGAAACCGCTAATTTCGTAGGTTTAGTATCTTCGATGAATTTTACAAACGCTAAACAGCACATAATCTGATAAAATAATTTTGGCGTTATATCCTCCAAGAAGTATTTATGGAGAATTTACAGCACATCATCTGATAAAATAATTTTGGCGTTATATCCTCCAAGAAGTATTTATGGAGAATTTACTCTTCAAACAAATTTAGTTTCAGACTTAATGTCTTCAGCAAAATTTTGGGGAGTGATACTACAAACTACTTTGTTGAAGACATGAAGGCTCCATGTGTTCAGGATATTAACATATTTTAGGCTATTTCTATTTAATTTTAAAATAAATTGTTTTACTGTTTATGATGAATCTCTTCTGTTATTTATAAACAATAAAATTCACATTTTGTCGATAGCTTGAATTTGTTAAGCTCACAATAGAAGTTATTTTGGAAAAAAAACTAGTTTAAGGAACACTTCGTAAATATCACTTTATAACTCGATATACTCCGTATACGCACTATTCATGCCTACAATAAAGTTGTTTTAAATGAAAGTTTCAACAAATTCTCTAAAGACAGGAACTCTGTTACAAATTTGTGAAAAACTGATTCTCCATAATTTAAAAATTTCAAATATGGCGATTTCGTAATTATGCCATTTGGACAGTAAGTTAGATTTTCACCCAACCACCACCAAATCGAACTTCTGACTACGCCGCTGACTACAAGTAAGTAGAAACAAAGTCGTTCTACACTCGTCCACACTGCCTTTCTATTATAATACATTGAAGACCCGGTTTGATCAGTCCCCAATTTTGTCAGCCTCATATGAAAATATGTTTGATGGTCTCTAGTAGACGAACAAGGCAGAATTCAAGTAAATCCTGTCTTGATCATGTTTTCCTTATCTAAAGATGCAAATATGCAAAAATATCAAAATCAATTATTTTTAAAGTTTTGTACTAGAAGATTAAATTAAATAATCAGAAATAGTTATTAGACTACATCAAGGGAAGGGAAGAATATTTAACAACTTCAGTTTATTGTGAAGAAAAAAAATGTTGCGATTTAGTCAATGTGCCCATTGTGTAAGCCTAAAATACACCATGGAACTGATAAAAACGGGTCTTTACTGTATTTATTATTCACATTAATAGGTACATCCCATTTTCTGAGGATATTTTCATTCAATTGCATCGAACTACACCAATTTTTAGATAGTTTTCAAGGGGTTATTTCCAAAATTCGGCGAACCTATTCCCATTTCAGCGATAGTTTATGTTAAAAGAGTACCCTAAATTAATTGGTCTACTTAAGGGTTCGTATGTTGCAGATTAGGAAAATTCATAAATTTTCAACTTATCCCTACACAATATTACAAAAGCTTATTAAACAAATTTCCCCAATAAGATTGTGAAAAATATAAAGCATTTTAAAATTTTCAATAGAAGTAACGGGAGGTTATCGTTAAGTTTCGTGAAAAAGAAATTTCCAGTAATGATGATTTTTTTCCTAACGGGTTTCTTGAGTTTTTTTATTCGTTCTTTGGCATTAGGATTAGGGATAATAATTCAGATCAAAGGTACTACTGGGAAGTCATTTTTAGAAAAAGTCGCATGCACTTCAGAGGTAGCGAGAGATCAAGAGCTGAAATTTCAGTGCTTAGTTCTCAGTCGCGTTGGAAATTTGAGTAAATGCTATTGACAGTATGACCTTCAAATCCATTCAAAAATGTTTTTGAATTTTTTGACTCAGCACAACATATATTAACCCCTTTAGAAAAATTTAGTTTTCCCTGCACAATACATTGATTGGAGGATTTAGATATGTTATTAACGGAGCATTAGCAATAATTCGCTTGTATGCCTTTTTTATGGGCCATTTTTCAGCTTTGCCATTAAATTGGTTTAGGCTTTGTGGCTTCTTGAACTGATATTGTTCTATGCTAATTTGAGCGATTCTCTGAGTCCTGCCACCATCCCATGTAGTATGTATTATCAAAAACATCGCGAAGCATCAAGTTCTAAATGTTCTCAATCGATATAATGCCCGAAGAAAGCGATAAGAGTTATAAGAAATGTATCATCACACTATTAGGTGGATTAAAAGCGCTTTTAATTGCGAAAACAGCTGTGTAAGTGAAAGTACGGAATTTATTGAATCAATGATAAGGGAATGTAGCTAGGTTGGGACGGGTTTGTTTAGAGGCTGATATCTTGTTTCCATGACAATATTTTTAGTGCACTATTTTGTAGACAATATATTATGTGGCTTAATGTCTGCGAATGGAAGATGTTTACTTGCAATTTTAAATAAGACTCAGGATCAATTTTCTACATGACGGTAAAATGGCCAAAAAAGTGTCGTATAGTTTGGGACACTTCAAACAATTTAAATAATTAAAGGCAATTTAAACTTTAATGCATTATATTTATTTTTGAGTTAATATTTATTTGTTAATTGGTATTTTAGAATAAGAAAAAGTAACTGAAAGACAATGTTAATCTGACTCACAGTTTTTGCATGTAAAACTTGTACGCAATCTTGTACGCATGCGTAATTGTATGGTGTCCCAACCTATACGACACGCTTGTCGCAACCAATTTTTCGAAGAAAAAAAATCCAATGAAGCAAACGCAAAATCCTGATCGGTAATAACATTTTAGTTACTTCTTAACACTTTAAAATTATTGACGTTGAAATTTCGATGAAAAAGATTCAATTTAAGATGGCCTCTTTTTTATTCTTTTGATAGATTGGTGAAGACAATAGTTTATACAAAATTTTAATAGAGATTTTTCTTTCTTTATTTTAATAGTTTATGACATTATTACACAGCAGTAAAAATTGTTCGGCGGTAATTACTGCTGCTATTACACGTTGCCGGGAAGATTATCTGGTGTTTGCTGTTCCTGTTTCACATTTCCGGAAAGGATTTCTGGAGCTTGCGGTCGTTGTTTCGTTCCGCCGAAAGGTGTTTTTGGTGGTTGCTTTGTGGCATCTGGTGTCAGTGACGATTTGTGCTGGTGGGTGACAGAATTTCTTTTTGTATTTGTTTAAATCTTTTAGACAGGTTAAATTTCAAATTTATTTGTTTGTTTGAAACCGATTGTAAAGTTCTATAATCGTTTTACTTAGATTTTGGCAAATATGTCTTATGTGGTAGCTCCAAATATTGAACCGTTTCGCAAGGGTCAATCCTTCGCCGGTTGGATAAGGCGTTTAGCATTCCATTTCCGGGTGAACAAAGTTAAGGAAAATGAGAGGAAGGATCAGATGTTTATGTTGGGTGGAGATTATCTGTTCACAATGGCAGAGAAGCTTTATCCTACGGAAACATAACGGTATCGTATGAGATACTAGTTCAAAAGCTGAAGTCCTGCTCCAAAGATATAGTTTTGGTACGAAAGTACAGCAAGCTGGAGAATCAGCAAGTGACTTTTTTGGCTTGGTTGCTTCGCTAAATACTAGTAATTTTTTGATCAGAGGAAGAGGAGCGGTTGTTCAAAGGATGAGAGAACAGGCAGAAAAGTTTCGTGGTTCGATGAAGAGTCGGCTTGGTTTTCGATCCGACATACGGCCGGCGGAAGATCGTCAGCATGATTCGCCAGCTCGTTTTCAGTTGCAGAGTTCTAGGTATCGCGATTCGTCTGCTGGTCCATCTCACCGGCAATACAAGATGGACACCAAACAATGACCGATCGATCAACGTAGCTGTGATTACTGCGGACGCAGAGGACATGTTCGTAGGAAGTGCTACAAACTGAAGAGCGAGAGGGGCAAGGCGATCAACCATGTTGGCACACAGGATGCGGCAGCTGGTGCAAATAGTTTGGCTGAGCGTATGGATCGATTGAGGACCATGGACAGTGATTCGGACGACAATGGTTCAGGTGACTTTGAGTGTATGCATGTTTCTATAAGCGATCCATGTTTTAGATAAGCGATCCATGTTTATTAAATGTAATTATTGAAAGTAATCTGGTACAGATGGAAGTGGACAGTGGTTCTTCTGTATCAGTTATGGTTAGAGATATGTTTATCTCGAAATTCAACCTTCCTTTATCTACATGTTCTAAGCAACTGATTGTGGTAAATGATACCAGGTTAAACATTTCTGGTGAAGTTGAGGTTAGAGTTGAGTTAAATAATAGAAAGGCAACATTGAATCTGTTGGTGCTGGATTGTGATTTCCAGTTCATTCCTTTGCTGGGTAGACCATGGTTGGATGAATTCTTTCCCAACTGGAGAATCTTTTTAACTGGTGAGTTTCCAGTCAATAATACTTAAAACAAATAATGTGGCTCAAATCAAACAAAGATTGGCTAAGAATGACGTTAAAGATTTTATTTCACCTATAAATAATTTAGAAGCTAAATTTATTCCTAAAACTGACACTGCTATATTTAGAAATGAATACGACATACCTTTTGTATTGAAGGGAATAGTAACAAATACTTTAGAAAAATCAGGAATTGAAACAATTATTACACCTATCCAATGACATTGACTGTAAGTTGTCAATACAGCAACTATTAATACCAAAATAAAGTTTTTCTTTTAAATGGAAGGAATTTACAAAACAGTTTCACCTTACCTGGCATACTATTCTACTGTTGGTAGAAAGTTTTTCAAAGGGGGTGGAAATAGGATGGATAGTAAATGGAATAGATTGCAGTGAAGTTTTAAAATATTTAGTTGTTTTTATGACAAAATTTGGACAAACAGGCTTTTGTTTTTGACGCCGGTCCTATTCTAAATTCCTTGAAACTATTTTTGGAAAAACAAAGAATGAAAATGTGTAATTGTCCTCCATATCATCCTAATAGTAATGGCCAGGCGGAGTGGCTGGTCAGAACAGTGAAGGATGTGCTCAAAAAGTTATTATTGGAACCAGGAATGTTAGAATTGACTTTAGATAATCAAATAAACTTATTTTTGTTTAATTATAGAAATTATAACTTAACGTTGGATGGCAGTTTTCCTTCTGAAAAAGTTTTTGCTTATACGCCATCGATTTAGTTAACCCCAAGAAAAGTTATAAGCAGATGTTAGTACCACAAACCAGTGATGGCATTTCACCCTAGTGATGCACTGGCGCGTAAGTGTGATGCCTACACAGAGGATACAATGATCACACACCACAGAAAAAAGCAGAACACTCTTTCTTTCGGAGCTGTATAGACCGATTTCAAGTGTGCGCTGGTGTTGAGGTAGTTGGGTGCGAGATAACCGTGCTCTCTTGCTCTTTAAATTCTCTATGGTGCGCTCAGATAAAGTCACCACCGCGCGCGCCCCAGAGTCGCTGTGGTGTATTCACTGGCGTGGTTTCACTGGCGTGTATTCACTGGCGTGTGATCTTTGGTTTGTTTTCGTCTTACAAGCGGCATTGCGAGTGAGATTGATTTGATTTGCACAGGTTGTTGCGTTGTGTTGTGTGGATGGTGGTAGCTTATTTCAAGCTTATATTATTTTCTACTGAAGATTTCATACAAGTTGATTGGTAAAGCGAACGAGTTTATAAAGTATTGTTACACTACCTGCAAAACTAAAAGTACTCGGTCCTCGGAGCAAATTGTGAAAACTTGTTACGTATCATCGTATAGAGAGTTTTATAATGACCAGAGGCACCTGATATGCAAACTCGTGTTATAAGTATTAATAGTTTTATTATAACTGAATCCTACAAGTTTAAAACAAAATCTTAGATTTCGTCGACAGGCTTGACATATTCAGTAAAATTAGGTATACGCTTGTGACGATAATTAATTTACATACAACATCACAATTGAGCGTACACCCGTTATTCATTTGTTTATTTGTCTATTATTTTGCGTGGAAATCGTTTAAACAGCAGGCGAAAGCGAATGTTTCAAGAGCATGGGAGCTAGGACCGGGATTCTGCGCGTCAATGAGCGAAATAAATTGGCTCAGTTTCGGGGTCAAGAAAAAAGGCCACTAGTGTTCACGCTTATTTTAAATGAACAATGAATCTTGTGTTCCATAAAAGGATGTTATAAATGGGTCAGCAGCAACAATGTTTATTATACGTATTCTAGATTTTTGCGTCAGTTAGTATTTTAGACCGTAATTATAATGCGCGGATTCATTGCACGTAATATCAACAGCAAAACAAAGTATTAGGTAGTATCTGTCGGAATCTCTGTCAATCTCTATGAAATTTTCGTATTTTCAAGTAACAAGTAAGGTGTTTCCTCAACTTTAAACAAGCGATTGTCGTGTGATAAATTATTCCTCATTATAACTTTCTTGAATGAGGTGTTTTATCAAAAAGGTAGTGTTGGGAAAATATCAAAATATCAATGTTCACAACAGAATCTTTTCATCGCCGATTTTCTAATAAAAAGTATCGCTACGGAAAAAAATCGTCAGTGAACTTCAAGAGTGCCGATGTTTGGGAACATTATTCGGTTCAAGCAAATATCGGAAGAAGAAAAGATCGCTTGCGAACTTTTATATCAACGAAAATATAGAAAAAAGTTCGCCTTATGAAAACATCTTGCACGATCTTCGAACAGGGGATTTCCGAGGGATTTTGAAAAATTCCAAAAACCTGTAGATTAACATGATATAAAAAACTACGTTCTATAATATTACGGCGATAGCTCAATAGGATAAAGCGTCAGGCTACTTCAGTGTCAACGAAGCTTTCTTCACAAGCCATCGTGTAAAAAAAATTCATCAATCGACAGAATTAAAATGGGAAAGAATTAAAATGGTGCTTGAATGGTATGTTGTCAAAATATATATATGGAAATAAGCAAATTCTGGTATGGTGGCCGGTTCTTAACAACCCGTTGTTTGTATGACCGAGTATGAAAGTTATATATAGTTGAGCTAATGTATCTATAGTTGCATGTCCCATAGGAGCCGTAATTAGCAATGGCTATATTAATGATACATGGTAGTGGTAATGGTACAAGAAGATACATACATAAATTGGTTAATAAACAATCTTAACATTTTTTATCATTTTTGGGATTAAATGCTTTCGTTTAATATATTGACATCGCCCATAGAACTTTTCATCGATTTTTTAGCAGAATTTTCACTCAAATATTCTAGTTCTTTGCACACATACCAAAGATACGTTGAATGATTTCCCATATTTGTAATTAAAATTCTAGGGCAGTTCATAAGACACGTAGAACAACTTTCAACATTTTTTATCATTTTTGGGATTAAATGCTTTCGTTTAATATATTGACATCGCCCATAGAACTTTTCATCGATTTTTTAGCAGAATTTTCACTCAAATATTCTCAAACATTTTTTATCATTTTTGGGATTAAATGCTTTCGTTTAATATATTGACATCGCCCATAGAACTTTTCATCGATTTTTTAGCAGAATTTTCACTGAAATATTCTAGTTCTTTGCACACATACCAAAGATACGTTGAATGATTGCCCATATTTGCAATTAAAATTCTAGGGCAGTTCATAAGACACGTAGAACAACTTTCAACATTCTGCTTTTATTGCACTATATTATTAGTCTAACTAATGCTATCGTTGTAATGCAGTACAAGTGTAGATTTTCCAAAAATTTATATTAGAATTAAAACGAAATATTTTTTTGTATCGCTACGTCGCTCAAAAATAGCCAAAAAAGCGTAAAATATTTGGCTTTTACTGACCCAAGCATGACTAAAATGCGACTCACACCTTAAGTGCGGAACTATTAAACTATTATGTATTTACTTTGTTAGCATTACTAGAGCATTCGAAATTGATAAATTTTGAGAAGAAAATGGAATATGTTGAGGATAATTAGTATTGTCTGATATAATATTACTAAATATCCATAAAAACTTATTTCATCAGGAATCAAATCCTATATTTCTGTTTATCAGAAAATTTGAATCACCAAATTGGACTAAGAATAAAAATCACGGAAGTGTACTCGATTCGAAGTGTATGCATGAATACTTACAGGTGAATTGATTAATATATGTATAGAATACGAAGTTTACGTTAATTTTTGGGATAAACGTAGATCGTATTCCGTTTTCGGATCGAAATGAAAACAAAAGCACATCCTCACGTCACGAAATCAACTATAGGTTCAAGGTTTACACAAGAAGATTTTTATTCGGTGAGGTCATAAACATCCTCTGATACATTAACTTAATATTATAAGTTTTATAAATTATAAAATCACGGTAAACAGATAAACGTTCTTTGGAACAATTTAGTATGTACTGCAAAGACGGTGGATTTGCCATTTTGAACTTCTTTGCTATACTCGTACCCGAACATGTTAGGTTTTAATTTTAATTCTCTCTCTTATTATTCCATCGCATGGAAATTCGAGAGAAAACCAGCTAATTTATGTAAATGATGGCACAGAAGAAAAATGCCGTCAAAAGATTCCAGAACTAATTATTGAAGGGTTACACCACTATAGAGCACGAAAAATAGGCATATTTCGGGAATTTATCTTGACGCAATAATGAGATGAATCGAGATCTTGTTTAACTTTCCGGCAGTGCACGCTGCTCTGAAAATCTAGAGAACCTGTCTCAAAGCATCAGCGGTTGCTCGTTCAGTGGGCCATAAGCGTGACTTCCAGAGGGTTAATGAGATATATAACATTACTTTAATGCAAAAAAATGATTTATTCGAGTAATTTCGTCACAAGATGGCGGCTGTGCAGCACTTTCCCGACGGGGAGTTTTTTTTTTGGAAGCGGTCCACGGCCGGAACTCTATGTCCCGTAATTTTTGATCCAGAGCCAAAAACCAAAGCTTTTTAAACTTCTTAGAACGACAGCAAGCAGCATACATAAGATTTTTTCTATGTCTTGATTTTTCGCGAAATGGCACATTTTTTAGTCGAAAAACGCTGAAAATGTGTTAAAAATCGACACAAAATTTGCTTATTAAAAAATTATGCAATGAAAAAATTAAATCCCACGTACATCGCTGGAGAAAGTAATCTTGAACATGGGGTGGGCGTAGCGTAGTTGGTAAATTGATTGCCTTGTACGCAGCGCAACTGGATTCGAGTCCCGACCCCGCACATAGTGTTAGAAATTTTTCATAGGAGATTTTTCTAACCCGAAGAGGCGAATGACCTTAAGGTTAAAACCTCTATAATCGAAATAAAAAAAATAATCTTGAACATGCTGTAAAAATTTTAGGCTCATCAAAAATCATTTGTTCGAGTTACATTTCCGGCCAGATCAAAAAAAATTATTTCGAGAAAAACACGGTTAACGTTTTCAGTATACTCGAGGTATACATAAGAGGCGTTGCGAAAAAAAATTAAATATTTATTTATTGTTTTCGCGATTCATTTTTTGGAATATCATTTTCAGCATCCTAAAGCACCAGTAATCAAAATTCAACCAATAAATAAAAATTAAATGTTTTAAAAAATCTACAGTGTTGTAACCCCTTGAAAGCACTGTACCGGTCAAATGGAAGCGCTTCTAAATTGGCACGTCATTATTTTTAATAACGCGCTACAGAAAAAAAACAAGTAACAATGTGAATTCTCGTGAACGTTATCTTGTTTTATGTGGACTTTATCTCGGAAAAGTTGGACATCGGATAAGCCTCTTCTCGCGTGAGTGAGAGAGAATTACAATGCCTGCGTATGATAATAATCGAAAACGTGTGTAATACCAGGACATTACTTGTAATGGATCACTTTACTTTTTGGCGTCGCCAAATTCGCAATCAAAATAAGTTAAATTACCATTGAGTTATTCAGTCGAACAAAAAATAGGCCGTTCCTAATGTGGATGTACAAATCCCGTCTTACATCTGTTATACGATTAATCTGATACTAGGGGAACTGTGGGTAAGACGGACAGGTTGGGTAAGACGGACACATGGTTATTTTAGGCATATAGCATATAAAGTTCAATTGCATTATATGAGTACTCTCTCTTTATAGATATCCTTGAATTATGAAGCACTCAGTAGGCCTTGAATATTGTTAAAAGCGATAAATTTAAGTAAACATTGATAATCAGTAGTGCATCTTCGTGCGGATGTAATTTTTACGTCTCTGATTTTAAGGTTTATCGAGGAAAAAATTATTTTTTTTCGCGGATTTTTTCTTGTATTTCGATAATGTAACTCTTAAATGACATCTTCGTGGAAAATAACAGGTAAGTTCTTATACGAGTAAATAAGTGCGAGCGTCTAAAATATATGTGTACTGGTGGGGCAAGACGGCCAGTCTTGATTAATTCTATTGAATCATCCTTATATGAATGTCTCGCGTGTAGAAAGAAATTCTAGCAGTCAAACGTGGAGAACCATCCAGTTAGCTGAAGTCTCACATGTAGTAGACTGCAAGATGTACGTTAATGTGACCGAGGTTGAATACGGAATTCCTAGGATCTGGAAATGGTAGAAGACTTTGTGCAGGTCCCGTATTCTGCCTATGTGTAATCGAGGAACTGATGTTACCAATTGCGTATTTAATATGTAACTTTCCAGTTTTGTATAAATGATTTGACTGATCATTGGAACTGATTGTATAGCCTCTTTATGAAAACGGAAAAAACGATATTAGAAAATACATCATTTGCTTCAACTTTAAATTGAACCCCAAAACGTTATTTTTCACATCGAATTGAACATATATATTAAGAAGAACCACAAACTATCCAGAACATCCTTTAGAAACAGTAAATTTTAATATTTCGTATTGTGATCATCCTTCCGGCGACATGTCCGTCTTACCCCCACCATATGTCCGTTTCACCCGCAGTCTGGAAAAAGTGCAGATATTTCTTTGTTTTCTATTTCTTTCAAAAAAGACACTTGTTGATTTTTGTAACATAATCCCTCTGGGCACTCGAAAGCCAACATATGGAGCTACAACATAGAGTATTTCATGTTGACAAAAACATGCTTTTACTATGTTTTATTTGAGTATAACCTTAACATGTCCGTCTTACCCCCAGTTCCCCTACAGATCATTATAAAACTTTGTTTATACCAGCCGATACATTGATACGTAAAACGTTTTCCTTGTTTGCCCCTAGGCTCGAATACTTCAGGCTTCCCACGGTAGTGTAACAACACTCTATAAACTCGCAAGCTTTACCAAGCAACTATGAAATCTTCAGTAGAAAATATATAAGCTTGAAATAAGCCACCGCCATCCACACAACACAACGCAATAACCTGTGCAAATTAAATCAATCTCACCCGCAATGCCGCTTATAAGACGAAAACAAACCAAAGATCACACGCCAGTGAATACACGCCAGTGAAACCACGCCAGTGAATACACCACAGCGACTCTGGGACGCGCGGTGGCGAATTTATCTGAGCGCGCCACAGAGAATTTCAAGAGCTCTTCTCCACACTCTAGATCGTTCCAGTGTTGGGTGTATGAAAATTTACCTCTGCCATCAACGTGCGCTTACACATATCAAATACGGTGGTGTATATGAACGAAAGAGAAGCGCTCTCGTTTTGCTTGCCAGAGTGTGGGGAGTAATTTCAATTTCTCTGTACTGCACAAAGGATAGGGACATCACTGCCACAAACTCCCAATAATGAGTTACAAGCAAAACGTAATTATACTAACAATATACCAGATCCATTGGATACACTAATACCTGGATATATTGTGTGGTACAAGCATAACATGCCACATGTACGTGAAAAATGGTTAAAAGCATCATTCTTAAAAAGATCTTCTAAAAGCTTATTACAGATCATGGTTGGAAACGAGGCGACAACTATCGCTCATCGAACACAAATCAAAATCGCTAAAGATGGACATCAGCCAAGACCATCGATACGAGTGGTCAAGACTGGTCGGCCGATCCTGACTGTAGTTGATCCAGAGATAGCAACCGTAGCAGAAGAAAATAATGTCTGGCAAATACCAGATCGAAACGAGAATCAACCTGATGTAGAGAGAAGAAAAGTTAGCAGGAAAAGAAAACTTCCGTCTGACCCGGTAGTGCTCACTGGCCTACGAAGGCGATCGAAAAGAGTTAGAAAGCCTAGATTATATGAAGAATATGAATATTTTTGAATTATCATTCGTTCTGAGATTAGAAATAGATTTTTTTGAATTACTGTTCATTCTTTCCGAAGGAGGAAGACCTGATATGTATTGTAGTTACACGTTAGTAGTTAGTTACACCGTAGCGTGTATTCAGCAAATCTTTTAGCGCAATCGCGCAACACTGCTGTCAGTTGACCTGATGGAAAATAAATTATGAGATGTTCTCTTTCTAGATTACAAGTGCTACAGTTCGGACGTTTCTTTAAGTTTGGCGCGTTGAAGAAAATCCCCCCTAAAGTTGTTTCTCCGGTTCTCCAGCGTTTGCGGCCCACCTTGTACACACATGTCTGTTGGATCTTACCGGATTGGCCGGTTATAGGAAGACCGTAAGTAAGACATTTAGAATACTTGGTATAATAAGTGAGCTACGATCGAGTCTAGTATGTGCTAAAAATAACAGATGGCTACACTGCATAGGAACGAAAATATCGATCTGTCCCAACCTATACAGCGTCCCAACCTATACGACCATTCCTTACATAAATTGGTTTGAAAAAAATTGGTTAAAAAGTGAAAAATAGCTGTTTTGACTTTTTTCACAAATATTACTATAATTTTGCAAATTTTCAACCGATTTGAAAAAAATCAAATGATTCTAAAAGTTGAAAGAATTATCTTGATACGGTATGAAATGGAATTGCGATATTTTTGAAAAACTGTAATTATTTTGAAGAGTGAAAGTTTAAAAATCGGGTTTTGGAAAATACCATGAAATGGGGTGGAAATTGAAATGAAAAAAATATTTCTGACCAGTAATACATTGGTAACACGCAATGTTACTGTTACAGCTGTTATTGTGCGCAAATTATACTTGCGAGCCATTGCTTTGTAAAACTATAAAAAATTAACAATAAAACAATAAAAATTAGCAAAAATGAAAGCGATTTTTTGTTCCGCTTAAAAATTAAATTAAATTAATTAAATAAACGATTGAAAACGATTATATAATACTAATTGTTACTACCGTAGTAATACAACAAGTATTTGAACTGGTATTGTCACAAATCACATTTCCACTGACAGCACGAAACTTGGCGAAACACTAACGGCAACCGTACACTGGGGTACAAATGTACCCCACGCCAACTTTGATACCTGCTTCCACGAAGGCTATAAGCAAACTCTTTTCCTAATCTTACTGAGAACTCTAAATTGAATTATGGTTAGGGTCCCAGGTCGATAAATGACGAATTCTCGTTTTTACACGGCCCCAGAGAAGGCGTGGGGTACAATTGTACCCCAGTGCAACGTTCTAGGTTTAAACACACGGATTACTTGCGATGTGGTGTAATTTATTTGTATCGAAATGCCAATGAATACGATCAAACCATGCTCCAATTTTCGGTTCCGTTGCACTTGTCCGTTGCTTCGATAGCGCACTAGTAGGGATTCGCCGAGTTATATTGGGATGTCGTCTAAGGAACAATTTCAACCAATTCCGACCAGGAATACCATCAGTGAACGGATTGTTTCCGCCTGATAAGCTGAACGTATACGCTATGAATGTCCTTAGTAGTTGCTGATCAACCGGAAAACCAACCTTTGCGCTATCGATTATCCAAATGACGATGTGTTTCCTCTTCTTACGTTAACCCTCCGGAAGTCGCGCTTATGGCCCACTGAAAGAGCAGCCGCTGGTGCCCTAAGACGATTTCGCTAGATTCTCAGAGCACTAGCACGACTTCCGGAAGGTTAAAACATGCGGTCTACCAGAATTTCGAAAAACTTGCTACGCTTTCAGTTTTAAGCGAATTGTGCTTTCAGGAACATTAGAGGCAGTCGCTGCTCGACGGATAAAGTGACTATTTCTAACAAGATCGACAGCTTTTTCCACTTACACAAACAAGTATGGCTTGTATTTATGTACCATTACAAATTGCTACAACTGCGCAAAAATAAAAACACGATTTAAATAACGGTTCCAAACATTGCGTATCACATTTTATCGGTTCAATAATAAATAAAATTGATTAACTTATTCAACATGAGTTCAATGTTATTTTCATGTGATTGTATTGGTGGAATGGGTTTGGAAGCGGAGCGGCTGGGGTTTAGTAGAGTGGGAGTGGAGGATGTGTCAGAAATCGTTCATCTTATTTCGGTATACGAGGTGGATGAAGGAAATGCGGATGTGAGGGTGGTACAAAGAGAGAGGAGTGATGAAGGAGCGAGGTGTGATGGCAAGGGTGAGGAGTGGAGGGGGTGCTTAGTTGCGACACAATACTCAACCGCAAATGTTGCCTTTCATTTGAGACTTAGTTTGAGAACATCGGTCCAGTCATCACCGAAGATCCGATGTGACTTAAATTGTTGAATATACCCGAAATCCGGGACTTCCGGAATCGTCGATATTGGACAATATATCCAAAGAATGTTTGATTGGCAACCAGTGATCTAGACGTGCGAAGTCACTAAGAAGAAGTCGACACCGACACAGGATGCACCGCGGCCCGCGAAGAAGGCCAAGGACAGACGCGACGCCTGTAGTTAAAGACCGACAAGGACAAATATGCCGACGTCCTAAAGTCGATGAGGGCGGCCGAAAACCTCTCGGCCCTCGGGCAAGACGTGCGCAGCGTTAGACGCACCAATACAGGCGAAATGATGTTGGTGCTGAAGCGAGGCTTACAATCCAGTGCAGTCTATAAGGCCTTGGCCCAAGAGGTCCTGGGTGAAGGCGCCCAGGTGAGGTCGTTAGGGGCGGAAATGACTCTCCAGTGTAAACAACTGGACGAGTTCACGACCGCAGACGATGTCGTCGCAGCCGTCAAGGAATAATGCGACGTAACAATAGAGCGGGCCTCTGTGCGCTTGAGAGGGGGACCCTCCGGCACGCAAGTAGCATACCTCAGGCTACTGAAGGCAGATGCAAAAAAGGTTACCGTGATAGGTAAACTGAAGATCGGCTGGTCAGTATGCCCAGTTAGCATTCCCCAGCCGCCTTCGGTGGATAGGTGCTATTGGTGCCTTGAGTCCGGCCATAAGTCGTACGAATGTAAGGGTACAGACAGGAGCAAACTATGTCGTCGCTGCGGTGAGGAGGGGCATAAGGGGCGGGGCTGCACTAAGGCGCATAAATGCCTTATCTGCACCGCTAAGAAGCAAGCCCGTAATCATGCTATGGGTGGACCTTCCTTTTCCCTTTTGGAGGCAAAGAAGAAGAAGCCGTGAACGTCACACAGCTAAATCTTAATCATTGTGCAGCAGCCCAACAGCTGTTGTGGCAGTTGGTCTCGGAGTCGAGGACAGATGTCGCCCTCCTATTAGACCCCTACAACATCCCTGCCGGCAACGGCAATTGGGTGTCGGACGGGTCTGGAATGGTGGCAATCTGTACAACAGGATGGTTCCCGGTTCAAGAGGTAATACACTCCACCGCTGAGGGTGTTGCGATTTCCAAGATCAATGGTGTGTTCTATTGTAGCTGCTACGCTCCACCAAGGTGGCCCATAGGACAGTTCAACCAGATGATCGACAGGCTCTCGTCAGACCTAGTGGGCCGGAAACCGGTACTTATAGCGGAAGACTTTAACGCTTGGGCAGTAGAGTGGGGCAGCCGCTGTACAAATAGCAGGAGCTAAGCGCTAATGGAGGCTCTTGCGAAACTCGGAACTGTGTTAGCCAATAATGGCTCCGCAAGCACATTCCGTAGAAACGGGGTGGAGGCATAGATTGACGTAACATTTGCCAACCCGAGTCTGGTTCCAGACATGGAATGGAGGGTAGATGAAGACTACACCCATAGCGATCATTTAGCAATCCACCTTAGGATCAACTATGGTGTGCAGCATCCGAGGGCGGGAGATCCCTGTCAGGTACGCGGATGGAAGTCCAATCACTTCGACAGCGAAGCTTTCACCGCGGCCTTGAGACTGGAGGCCAACACCGACAGTCTAAGCGGGGATGCGCTGGTAGCCGTCCTACCACGCGCGTGCGACGCCACTATGCCGAGGAAAACCCTGTCAAGAAACGGCAGATGCCCGGTATACTGGTGGAGTGCCGAGATTGCAGCTCTACGATTAGCCTGCCTCAGAGCTAGACGTAGGGTGCAAAGAGCCCGCACCGAGGATGCAAGAAAGAATCGCCGTGAAGTGTTTCGAGCTGCGAAATTGGCCCTTAACAAAGCCATTAAAAGCAGCAAGAGAGCGTGTTTCGATAACCTGTGTGAGAGTGCCAACGCGAATCCGTGCGGTGACGCCTACAGAATCGTCATGGCCAAGACCCAAGGGGACTCTTCACCCCCAGATCGGTCTCCGGACCAGTTGGCGACGATTATCGAAGCACTCTTCCCGTCTCGAGCCACAAGCCCCTGATCACCTGCACTAAGTGACAGAGCAGGCACGGCCGAAATGGTGGCTCCGGTGACGAACGAAGAACTACTCGCAGTGGCTAATTCCCTAGCAACGAACAAAGCTTCAGGGCTGGATGGAGTTCCAAACTGCGCTCTCAAGGCAGCGATCATAGCGAACCCGAACATGTTCAGGCTAGTTATGCAGAGATGCCTTGACGAGTGCCGCTTTGCCGAAAGATGGAAAAGGCAGAAATTGGTGTTGTTGACGAAGCCTGGGAAGCCGCCAGGCGAACCATCTGCGTACAGACCAATCTGTCTGATAGACACGACCGGCAAATTGCTTGAGAGGATCATCCTCAACAGGCTAACCCCGTACGCAGAAGGTACGGACGGTCTCTCAAGCAACCAGTTTGGCTTTCGGAAGGATAAGTCCACGATGGATGCTATCAACTCAATGATAAAAACTGCCGAGATCGCGATCCAACGAAAAAGGCGAGGCATTCTATACTGTGCGTTAGTGACACTTGACGTGAAGAACGCATTCAACAGCGCAAGCTGGGATACTATCGCGCTCTCGTTACACCGGCTTAGCCTACCGGTGGGTCTGTACCGGATCCTGGAAAGCTACTTCCAGAACCGCGTACTGCTATACGAGACCGATGCCGGTCAGAAAAAGGTTCCGATTACCGGGATTAGCAGGGCTTGATCCTAGGCCCGGTGCTATGGAACCTCATGTACGACGGGGTTCTGAGGCTGAAGTTCCCTCTTGGGATCAAGATCGTCGTAACCTTGGAGGTCTATGGGGAGTCAATCCCTGAGGTAGAACTAACTGCAGAACACGCGATCAACACGGTAGAGGAATGGATGAGCGCGAGAGGCCCGGAGCTCGCTCAGCATAAGACGGAGGTAGTTATCGTCAACAACCGCAAGTCGGCACAATATGCAGTTATCCATGTGGGAGAAGTCATAATCACCTCACAGCGGAGTCTGAAGTCTCTCGGAGTCATTATAGACGACAAGCTGACTTTCGGCAGCCACGTCGACTATACGTGCAAGAGAGCTTCGACTGCTGTTGCGGCATTATCGAGGATGATGCCCAACAGCTCAAATGTGTGCGCCAGTAGACGCAGGCTACTGGCAGGCGATGCCGTATCTAACCTCAGGTACGGCGGACCGTCATGGTCAAGAGCACTGAGGGTAACCAGTTACCTGCAGAAACTGGAGAGCACCTACCGCGTGATGTGCCTCAGAGTGATATCTGCTTACCGCACGGTATCACACGATGCATCCTGCGTGATAGCGAGCATGATGCCTGTCGGGCTGGTCATCCGGGAAGACGAGGAGTGCTTCGAGCTACGTGTAACTAGAGGAGCCCGCGAGCGCACCGGGGTGACCTCGGTCGCGAGATGGCAGCGTGAGTGGGATAACTCCCCGAAAGGTAGGTGGACCCATCGGCTGATACCTAACATATCGAGCTGGGTGGGCAGACCCCAAGGGGAAGTTCACTTCCATCTGACACAATATCATCGCCTTCTCCTAAACGTCGACAGTAAACCGAACTGTTGAACGTAGCCAAATGTGTTCCTCCTAAAATGTATTCTAACTTAAATTATGATTGTATAGAGCATTGGATAAACAATAAAAAATGTGGTCAGCAAAACTCGGCCTTCAAAATCATTCAATTGAAAATAAGAGGCATGAACGATATGACGAAATTTGACTGTGTTAAGGAGTTGTTACACAGATACGGAGATCGAATCGATGTCGTTGTGTTGTGTGAGACATGGATCAAAACTAACCGCACTTCCTTGTATACTCTCGATGGCTATAAATGCGTTTTCTCGTGTAGGAACGAATCACATGGTGGACTTGCCGTTTTTGTTCGGGATGACTTGGACTTTGCTATTCAAAATATCAGAATGGAAGATGGATTCCATCACATTCACTGCCAACTACTAATGAAGGGCAAACGAATCGAGCTACATTCAGTCTACCGACCACCGTCTTATGATGCCAGACGGTTTCTTCTCGAAATTGAAGGCATTTTAGCAAACAATAAAAATAGCAACGACTACTGCATTATTATTGGAGACATGAATATACCCATTAACATACCTTCAAATAACATTGTTCGTGAGTACACTCGTCTCTTGGCTTCGTACAATAAATTTATCACCAACTCAAATATAACAAGACCAGCAAGTTCTAACATATTGGACCATGTCATATGCTGCGAGACATTAACTGATAGCGTTACAAATGAGACCGTAAATACAGATATAAGTGATCATTGTTTCATCGTTTCATCGTTCAACATGGCTCATGGTATCGAGAAAAGGATTTTACAGAAAAAGATAATTGATCACCGGAAGCTGAACGAACAGTTTGCTGCATCCATTGGAGGGTTATCGCAATATATTAATGCAGATGAGAAACTAAGGTGTGTCATGAATTGCTATAACAACGCTTTGGTAGATTGCACAAGGACTGTGACAGTACACGCTAAAATCAAAGGACATTGTCCGTGGATGACACTCGAGCTATGGAAGTTAATACGAATCAAGGACAATATTTTGAAAAGAAAGAAACGGAATCCCTACGATCATGATCTAAGTGGTATGCTTGTACATGTATCCAGAAAGTTGCAAATGAAAAAGGCTCAATGTAAAAGAGAATATTATAAAGGATTGATGACAGGAAACGATCAGAGAGTAGCATGGAAACTTATTAATAATGTGTTAGGCAGGCGACATAGAGAGGACCATCCTAGACAGATTGCTGTGAATGGACAAATACTCACTAACACAAGCCCAATCTGCAATGCGTTCAACGAGTTTTTCTGCGATGTGGATAAAAAACTGGCAGCGAATATAAACAGTGACCGCGATATCTTCAGACTGGGTACACTCACACCGCACTTCTATGTTTTTAAACCCAGCCACCGCGAACGAAATTATATTGCTAATTAAGAACATGGACTCCAAAAAATCCGCTGGTCCCGATAATATACCAGTTGCCTTCGTCAAACATCACCATATATTTTTCACAAACCTATTGATGGAAGTTTTTAATCAGATTATAGAAACTGGTGTTTATCCGGACTGCTTAAAAGTAGCTCGTGTGATCCCAATTTTCAAATCCGGAGATGTCAAGAATCTGAATAATTACCGTCCAATATCAACTTTATCAGTCCTGGACAAAATTATAGAACAGCTCATCGTCGCTAGAATCGTGAATTACACTAACCATTTCAACCTGCTATATGCACATCAGTACGGATTTAGACAAGGTTCCAGTACCCTGTCTGCTTCATGCGACCTGGTAGAAAGTATATACGATGCGCTGGATAACAGGAAAATAGTTGGAGCGCTGTTCATCGATCTCAAGAAAGCTTTCGACACGATCGATCACGATATTCTCATCGAGAAGCTCGAGTTCTATGGGTTTAGAGGTACCGCAAAATCCCTTATTGCAAGTTATCTATCAAATAGACTTCAATTCGTTTCAATTGGAAACTGCAAAAGTTCCATGCGCCTAATAACAACCGGCGTGCCGCAAGGTAGTAACTTAGGCCCAGTGCTGTTTCTGCTTTTCATAAATGACGTGTCAAGATTGAAATTAAAAGGTAAGCTTCGTTTATTCGCTGATGATACATCGGTACTGTACACCGGAGATTCCTGTGAAGTTGTGCATCAACAAATCAAAGAAGACTTACAATTGCTAAAAACCTACTTTGAGGTCAATGTGCTATCGCTGAATCTAGGAAAAACGAAACACATGATAATTCATTCCCCTAGAAGACAAGTTGGAGATCGCCCCCCGATCGAAGTTCATGGACAGATAATCGAAGAAGTACCTGAATACACATTCCTGGGTCTCACGCTAGACTCAACGATGAGCTGGGTTGGACATATAGCAGCATTGAAAAATAAACTCAGCTAATTTTGTGGAATTCTTCGGAAAGTCTCAGCATTCATACCAAAAAACTGGGTTAGGCAGTTGTACCTATCGCTAATTCACTCAATGTTACAATATTTGATAGCTAACTGGGGAGCCGCCAGCCGATCAAACCTCCGGGAGTTACTAGTGATCCAGAATCGATGCTTAAAAATTGTATACCAAAAACCACATCTGTACCCCACAAACCAGCCATACTCCGATGTCAACGATACCGTCATTCCCATACGAGCATTATACGAGTTCCAAATACTCATTAATATGCGGAAAATCGCAACCAACCAATCAATACATCACAACATTGTACTAAGCAGAATCCAACACGACCGTACTTCCAGACAGACTGGAAACTTTTTCCTAGTTAGGCCGAACACAGACTTTGGACGAAAGAAGTTTACTTATATCGGTAGTAAGCTTTATAACGCATTGTCCAGTCAGTGTAGGAACGCATCCAACCTAATTGCCTTCAAACGTTTACTGAGAAGCAGTATCAAAGACAGAATTTCGCAGTACCTGTCATAAACATTCCACCATATACTCATACCGTTTCTGTTTCGCACAAGGTCTGCCACCCACCACTCGTCGCCACCCGGCAATTATCGCCACCCACACCTCATTAACGTCAGCCACTAACGATCGTTCATTCGAAGTTTAATTTATTAAGATAATGAAGCATAATATTTAATAAGTGAATAATTTATACACTTCCTTAATAGAGCTTAGGCTCACTGGAAAGTGTCGTAGTTAAAAGAGATGCAATGTTAACTAAAACGTAATGTACTTGAAATAAATACCTGTCAGGAATGGCTGCTTCCGACAGTACCTCCACAGGTTCGGGCACGCGGAGGTCCACGCCTGCCCTGACTGCACAGGTAGAGACGAAACTGCCGAACACATACTGTTCGTATGTCCTTGTTTCAACGTCGAAAGAAGAGCAATGCTCGACGTCTGCGGCTGGGACACAACCCCTGATACCCTTATTCAGCGGATGTGTCAATCGGTGGAGAAGTGGAACGCAGTCTCGACTACAACCACCCAGATTGCCTGTAGGCTACAGGAAATTTGGCGCACCGAGCAACAGATGACGGGCACGACTAACTAGTGATTGGTTAGTTGGAGCGAAAAAGGCCGAGCGCAGAAAAGTGAGTGAATGGTCGCGTAAGGGGTAAACCCAGCCACCCCGAAGCAAGACAGAAGAGCGAGTGTATGGGCGTGTATGTGGATTGCCTCATGCCAAGATGGGAGGGTCGTAGCGTAGTATGTTGCGACTTAGCTATCGATGCCTCGTGGCGTGGCAGAGGAGCGAAAGGGTGCATCCAAGTCAGTCTCACACGGTATGTTAAAGGTGAGCACAAAAGTCAGCCTCACATGGTATGTTAGAGGTGAGCACAAAAGTCAGCCTCACAAGGTATGAAAACGGTGAGCACCCAAGTAAGCCTCACATGGTATGTTAGAGGCCAGCACAAAAGTAAGCGTATGAAAAAGGTGAGCATACAAGTCAGCCTAGCAAGGAACGAAAAAGGTGAGCACAAAAGCAAGCCTCATGTGGAGTGTTAGAGAGTGAATCAAGGTGTGACAGAGAGAGCACCCAAGTAAGCCACCCCCCCCCCCCCCCCCCAGAAGTAATACCGAGAGGTAGTCCCTGGGGGGAACAATGGCGGAGCCCAATGGAGTTTAGTCTGTATTGATGGCTGCGTCACCATTAGAGCTTGGCATCTACTAATAGCACGTGTACTGGGCTAGTATGTAAATGTATTCTCGATTGTAAAAAAATACATATACACACAGACATTTGCCGATCTTGACGAACTGAATCGAATGGTATGTGACACTCGGCCCTCCGGGCCTCGGTTGAAAAGTCGGTTTTTTCAGTATTGCATAGCCTTTCTTTATATGAGAAAGGCAAAAGGCGTTTTTAATGTTCTGACACTTTTTAGCACCAGTTTTAAGGCGCAAAAAATTTGGATGTTTTAACATGTGATGATCGCTTTGTTTATTTATTTACCTTATATGTAAGATTTTGGATGTTAAACAAATACGGTCAAGTATTAGCAATAAGTAAATAGTTTTTTTTGTCATAGTTGAAATTTTCGGAAATTTTCTGTTCAATGTTTTATTATCGTGATGATAAGAAAGTGCGCAGAGTTTGGAGCTGTGCAAAGTTAGGTGCGGGCACTGTATTTATCATTCTTCCTTTCATAAGCTGTTCTTCAAGGCAAATACTTAATGCTTGGGCAATTGTAACATTCATGTATGTAAACAACAATATACCTATCTACCACACCTAATTACAAAAGATTTTTTCTGTGCTAAGCGTTCGGAAGCAGAAAAAAATGTTGATCGAGTTTGACCAGCGTCCAGCGTTTTTTGTATTAGACCAAAAAAGCACAAATATTTTTGTTCTCACCACTCGGCGCCATCGCCGTCGAAAAATGAGTCCATTATGCCAATCTTATATGATGTTATCGTCATTTTACCTAACGTACATCGTACCTATCGTCCATTATGCCTGACGTTCTTATACCTAGCGTCCATATGCCCAACGTCTGTATACTGTTATTCAAGACTAAAGTGATTTCAAGAAACTCAGTCCTCTAAACAGCCTACCACCCACTTCCCCGCATCATTTGTGATCACCCATGTTTTAATCTGCGTCAAAACATTTACGCAATAGCGTATGTTTTGTACCTTTCTTCAAATAAGTTTTGTTTTTTTGGTCCAACAAAGCAGAAACCTTCCTTCAGTTGATAAATCAATCATAGTAAAAACATACCTCTTCTGATTTCCAAATTTGACGTTACTGACAAGAAAATGCAACTTCCGTTCTACTTCTGGAGTGAGGCGACAGCGCAGAAATCGACGACTAGTTTTAACTTGCATCAGTTGTAAAACGCCAGTGAAGGCTGGAGAAAGTGTTTTGGGATTGTACAAAATATCTTTCCATAATAGCTCAAATTCTGGGATACGTGAAACATTTTGTAACAATCGTACTAGTTCTCGGCCTAAGATCATAACGTCTGCGAATCGCTCCCTGATGAGAGAAATGATGAATGAGACTTCTTTGGTGTGTAAAGCGGTAAACTGAGGGCCGTTGTGGTCTTCAAGTAACCTATAAAATACGAGAAAAATATTAAAGCCATGAATATTATAATAATAATGTGATCCTCAACTTGCAATTAAGCAAATATTGAGTACCTTTTTGAGCGGTTAGCATTCTTGCCCTCCCGAAGCGTATCTACACAGTAAAAAATAATTAAATTTAAATGACATGAAAATCAAAAAGGTAGTAAATAAACATTTCTGTAATCGATAATTTCATTGAAATTTTAAACTTTTATTTATATAAGACTTATTATGTATGTATGTATGTATGTTGGTAGCCACCATCCCAGCTTGACTCTTGCTCTACATGCGACTTCACTTTACAGTACGCTCAAATTTCGTTACCATTCTGCATTCAGCATACCGCTGTACGAAGGGCCAAGAGGGGGTAGCGGAGCCGCAGGCAATTACACCTACTCAGTATCCGCGGAAATCAAAGAGTCTCCTTCCAATAATATGATCCAACAAATTGAATAACGAATTTCGCGATACTTGACAAGCTTTCCACGAGATGGTTTATTTAAAGGAGAGACCGTTAAATTGTCTACAACTGTTGGAGAGAAATTTATCTGTCGCGAACGACAAACACTTTTCCTCCTTGACTCCGATTGGCATTCATTGTCCAGTTGTAACTTCAACGATGCCCTGATGCACCCTCCTCACCACGTAAACCATATAATGTAATATAATATAATATAATAAAACACTATTTATTTATTTATTTATATTTATATATAAATATATATATATATATATATATATATATATATATATATATATATATATATATATATATATATATATATATATATATATATATATATATATATATATATATATATATATATATATATATATATATATATATATATATATATATATATATATATATATATATATATATATATATATATATATATATATATATATATATATATATATATATATATATATATATATATATATATATATATATATATATATATATATATATATATATATATATATATATATATATATATATATATATATATATATATATATATATATATATATATATATATATATATATATATATATATATATATATATATATATATATATATATATATATATATATATATATATATAGCAGTTATATATATATATAAATATATACAGGTATACCTCGATTTAACATACTCACGATTTAACGTAATTTTTGACCTCGATTTAACATACATGCAAAAAAATTTTAATGTCAATGTTACTAAAACGAAATATTAAGAATCAATATCAATTTTATTCTATGATCCACTTCCAATGCTTAAAGAAACATAATTAAACATAACATAAACACAAGAGACTCTATCGTTTCAACCGACTTTCCCCTGGGGTCAAGAGCGCTCCCGGCGCTTTCCAACAAATCATGGATGCCATGCTGAGTGGACTATCATGTACGTCTCCGTACCTCGACGACATCTTGGTCGGTGGTCGCACCGCCGAGGAGCACAAGCAGAATCTGTATCGTGTTTTGCAGCGACTAAAAGAGTACGGATTCACGGTCAAGTTCGAGAAGTGTCGTTTCTTTATGCGTCAGGTGAAGTACCTGGGCCAGCTTCTTGATACGGACGGTATCCGTCCCGACCCAGACAAGGTTGAGGTTATCGTTAACATGCCCTCACCTCATGATGTTCCCACGCTTCGATCGTACTTGGGCGCGATCAACTATTATGGGAAATATATCCGCGAAATGCGCACACTTCGCCAACCGCTGGATGAACTGCTTAAGGAAAGTAACAGTTTCCAGTGGTCTGATGCTTGCCAGCGTTCCTTTGATCGTTTTAAGGAAATCCTCCAATCCCCGCTCATGCTGACGCACTATAATCCTCGCCTTAAAATACTTGTGTCTGCAGATGCTTCAAACGTGGGAAATGGCGCCCGCGTCGCACACCGGTTTCCAGACGGATCAGAGAAAGCCCTCTATCATGCATCCCGAAGTTTAACTCCAGCCGAGTCCCGCTACAGCCAGATCGAGAAAGAAGCCCTGGGTCAGGTGTACGCTGTCACAAAATTCCACAGAATGATCTACGGAAGGCATTTCGTTCTTCAGACCGATCACAAGCCGTTGTTAGCGATTTTCGGTTCAAAGCGTGGTATTCCGCCATATACAGCAAACCGCCTCCAACGCTGGGCCCTAACCATGCTTCTGTACGACTTCCGTATTGAGTACATTTCCACTGACCATTTCGGACATGCAGATATTCTCTCGCGTTTAATTAACTCGCATGTTAAACCCTATGAAGAACACAGCATTGCATCGATTGAGATGGAAACAGTTATCTGCAGCATTGTCTGCAAGTCCATCGAGCGTCTCCCTGTGTCGTTTAAGACGATATCCGCCGAGACCAGCAAGGACCGGACGTTGCAGAAAGTCGTGGAGCTCGTACATGAAGGATGGCCAAGTGACGCAAAAGCTCTCTCCGGAACACCAGAGGTCCAGCAGCTATTTGCGCGTCGCGATTCGCTATACTTGGCGCAAAATGTTTTGATGTATGGTGAACGGATTGTCATCCCGAAGAAATTACAACAGAAAGTACTCGAGCAACTACACAGAGGGCACCCTGGTATCGATCGTATGAGATCATTAGCACGCAATTATGTTTACTGGCCAAACATCGATGATCAAATCATAGTCTTTGTGCGTGCTTGTCAAGAATGTGCCTCAGTTGCGAAGGCCAACCCAAAAACGAAGCTTGAATCGTGGCCGACACCTGAGAAACCTTGGCAGCGAGTACACGCGGACTTTGCCGGTCGTATTAACGACACCTATTTCCTACTAGTTGTGGACTCATTCTCCAAGTGGCCGGAAATCATTCCGACCAAACGCATTACCACAGCTGCTACCGTTTCGAGTCTTCGCAAAGAATTCGGAAGATTTGGGATGCCGGAAGTTTTGGTGACGGACAACGGCCCGCAGATCACCAGTGACACCTTTGAACAGTTTTGCGAGGCAAATGGGATCATGCATCTCAAAACGGCACCATTTCACCCACAAAGCAATGGGCAGGTGGAACGTTTTGTTGACACCTTCAAAAGGACTGTCAAGAAAATTCAAGCAGGAGGGGAAGACCTGCATGAAGCACTCGACATCTTTCTCAGCTGCTACAGATCAACACCCTGTCGGAGTACACCTGATGGAAAATCACCTGCTGAAATCCTTCTTGGCCGTCCAATGCGAACGTCCTTAGAACTACTTCGTCCATCCAGCAAGTTCATAAAGGACAATAACAGCAAGCAGAACCGACAGTTCAACACAAAACATGGTGCGAAAGAGAAGAACTTTGACGCGCAAGACAAAGTGTATGCTCAAGTGCACCAAGGCAACAACTGGTGCTGGGTCTCTGGGAAGATCCTGGAACGCGTAGGGCAAGTCATGTATAATGTGTGGCTCCCGGATTGGCAACGAATAATCCGCTCACACAGCAATCAGCTGTGGAAACGCTATGACGACTGCAATGGAGTACCAGATCAGGCAGAGCAGACTATTCCTCTTGATATTCTTTTAGGCGCTTGGGGTATTAAGCCGTCTGAAGATGCCACTACCACGGTAATAGCGCCACCGCCAGCTGAACCAGAAGGATTGAACGAATTGCAGCGAGAGTTCTTACGAGAGCTCTTCGAGCCGGCTAGCCAGCAACGCCGTACACGAGCTCCAGTTAGGGGACCTGATCCAGATGAAGCGCTCCTACGTCGCTCTTCGAGACAGCGACTTGTACCGATCCGCTACGAGCCGTACCAGCTCTACTAAAAGGGGAGGTGTTGGAGTGCGACCCTATTCTTCGCACGCTCACGCCTGTCAACCGACAATTGTCAACCGACAGCAGCCAATCGACAGTTGTCAAGCAGCAGTTGTCATCCAACCGGATGTAATCAATACCACCGGCTAGCAGAGAGACGTCAGACATCCACAGCCGGCTGAACACGAGACGTGTATTTTTAATTAAATGTATTTATTTAATAAAGTGTTAGTTGCGATAGCACCTCGTTTACTTTCACATCGTAACACAACACTATATCTTTAATCAGATAATTAAAACAAGTACCTATCCAAGAGCATGGAAAGTATCGAAAATTGTACCAATCAAAAAGAAATCGGCAATAAATACTTTAGAAAATCTTCGTCCTGTGAGTATTTTATGCGCGCTGTCAAAAGCATTGGAAAGAATTATTAAAATCCAAATATGTAGCCATGTATCTCGGAATAAATTATTGACACCACATTAGTCTGGATATCGTGCAGGACATAGCACTAAAACTGCTATTCTGAAAGTTTGCGATGACATTGGTTTAATTCTAGATGATGGTGGTTCAGTAGTTCTCATACTCTTAGATTTCTCTAAAGCGTTTGACACCATTTCTCATTCATCTCTATACCGTAAACTAAGGATAAAATTTGGGTTTTGTCACAGAGCTGTGAATTTAATCAATCCTTACCTCGTAAATTGATATCAAACTGTCTTGAATAACGGACTATTGTCAGAGATGTTACCAATCATCTCTGGAGTGCCACAGGGTTCAGTTCTCGGTCCTATTCTCTTTTCATTGTATATCAACGATTTGCCATTTTAATTACAAGGCTGCAGTGTACATCTTTTTGCAGACGATGTTCAAGGGGCGCTGCATGTCCCCTTACTTACTGAGCTTGATGTTGCCTCGGAGAGACGCATCATCAAGACGATTGCGCGGGTCATTAGAAAAATTTGTGTCAAAAAGTCTTTTGTGTCCTACCTCCTAAGATTGCCATTACAAAATTATGTTTCTTATCACTATTTTTTTTCCATAAGTTTATTTGACACGGCATTTGCAAAAGCTTTTTACGCCAGTTTCTTTTTTTACATAGCACGTTACAAAAATCCTTAAGACTAATTTTAACTATACTAGTAATTTGTCTAAAACTAACACTAAAATCACTTTATTGTTTGCTTTTTTCCTTACATTGTTGTATTTCATAATGATCTAGTATTTTCGGGTGTATTTATTTACTTTTTTTCTGTTATTGCCTAAATTTAAAAACTGAATATTCTAGGACACTTTAATTGGTGAATGATTAGCCTTGGATGAGAGTATGAGGAGATGAATTTAATTAAATTTTGACAGACGCTGTTTTTAGAAAATGATAGATAAGTTCCATGTATAGAGGATCGCGATACGCCAGGATGTCTCTAACAGGAACATGGATTGGTCTTCCTCGGACTTGTAAAGAATCTACTAATTGTGATCTGGCTTCACGATATTCAGTGCAGGACCAAACAACATGCTCAATGTCATGGTAACCCTCTCCACAAGCACAATGATTACCCTCAGCGAGCCCAATACGACGGAGATGCGCATCTAAAGTATAATGATTGGACATGAGCCTAGACATCACACGGATGAAGTCCCGACTTACATCCAATCCTTTGAACCATGCCTTCGTTGATACTTTAGGGATAATTGAGTGTAGCCATCGTCCCATATCTCCATTGTCCCAAGACGTTTGCCAACTAGCAAGTGTCCTCTGTCGAGAAGCGCTATAAAATTCATTGTAAGCGATGGGTCTTTCATATATTTCACCATCTAGTGCACCAATCTTGGCTAAATTATCAGCTTTCTCATTTCCCGCAATAGAGCAATGGGCGGGGAGCCACACTAGGGTAAATTTATAACATGTTCTTGTTAGGATACTCAGAGATTCTCGTATCTTCCCCAAAAAGAATGGATTTTGATTATCAATCCTCTTTGAGCGTAGAGCTGCAATTGTGCTGAGACTATCAGTGAGGATAAAGTAATGGTTCGGGGGTAAAGTATTATTTGCAAACTATAGTGAACTGCTGCTAGTTCCGCTATATAAACAGAGGCGGGTTCTGCAAGTTTGAGAGAAATTGAAAAATTATTGTTGAAAATACCGAAACCAGTGGCCTCACTGATTCGTGACCCATCAGTGTAAAACATTTTAAGGCAGTCTATGTGTTGATATTTACTTGTGAATATTTTAGGGATCTCCCGCGAGCGTAGATGATCCGGAATTCCACGAATCTCTGCTTGCATGGACGTGTCGAAGAATAAAGTGGATTCAGGAGTATCTAGTATATTGACGTATGTGGGAACATACCTATCAGGCGTTATTTCTTGTGACATGTGATTGAAATACACTGTCATGAATCTGGTTTGGGGTTGAAGCTCGACAAGTCTTTCAAAATTTTCAATTACCAGTGGGTTCATAACCTCACATCGAATAAGTAAACGAGAGGAGAGATCCCAGAATCGGTCTTTTAAAGGAAGAACTCCCGCTAGTACTTCAAGACTCATCGTATGGGTCGACTGCATGCAACCTAAGGCAATTCGTAAACAACGATACTGTATCCGTTCCAGTTTAATAATGTGAGTGTTCGCAGCTGAACGGAAACAGATGCATCCATATTCCATTACTGAAAGTATTGTTGTTTGATACAATCTTATCATGTCACTTGGATGAGAACCCCACCATGATCCAGTTATTGTTCGCAGAAAATTTATCCTTTGTTGGCATTTCGTTATTAGATACCTAATGTGGCCTCCCCATGTGCCTTTAGAATCGAACCAAATTCCAAGGTATTTAAAAGTCAGGACTTGGGCTATCGTTCTACCAACCAACTGAAGCTGAAGCTGAGCTGGATCACGCTTCCTTGAGAAAACGACCAACTCTGTTTTCTCCGTAGAAAAATCGATGCCCAGCTTTAAAGCCCAAATTGATAAATTATCCAAGCTATCTTGCAATGGTTGTTGTAAATTTATGGCTTTAGGTCCTGTGGCAGAAACCGCCCCATCATCTGCAAGTTGTCTTAGAGTGCATGGGCTGACAATACAATTATCAATGTCATTCACGTAAAAATTATAGAGAAGGGGGCTTAGACAAGAGCCTTGTGGGAGGCCCATGTAACTTATTCTGAGTGTCGCCAAATCGCCATATGAAAAATGCATGTGCTTTTCTGACAATAAATTGTATAAATAATTATTTAATATCGGTGAAAGACCACATTGATGTAGCTTCTCCGAGAGAACATCAATGGAGACTGAGTCGAATGCTCCTTTTATGTCTAAGAACACAGACGCCATTTGTTCTTTTTTTGCGTAAGCGAGTTGGATTTCTGACGAAAGTAGCGCCAGGCAATCATTCGTTCCCTTTCCTCTCCGAAAACCAAACTGGGTATCTGAGAGCAAGCCGTTCGCCTCAACCCAATTGTCGAGACGTCGTAGGATAATTTTTTCCAACAATTTCCTGATGCAGGATAGCATTGCAATCGGTCGATACGAGTTATGATCGGAGGCTGGTTTTCCCGGTTTTGGAATGGCGATAACTCTCACTTGTCTCCAGTCACGCGGGACAATATTCTGCTCAAGAAATTTGTTGAATAAATTCAACAAGCGTCTTTTTGCTAGGTCAGGCAGATTCTTCACCAAGTTGAATTTAATTCTGTCTAGTCCCGGAGCATTATTGTTGCATGAGAGGAGTGCAATTGAAAATTCCATCATTGTCAAAGGCGAATCTATGAAATCGTTACTTGTGGGAGCATCACGAATGATTTTCTGCGCAGGAGCAGAATCTGGACAAATTTTCTTGGCAAAATTAAATATCCAACGATTCGAAAAATCTTCGCTTTCATTAGTCACGTTTCGATTCCTCATTCTTCTAGCTGTGTTCCAAAGAGTACTCATTGATGTTTCTTTTGACAAGCCATCAACGAAGCGTCTCCAATAACTAGACTTTTTGGCACGACGTATACTGTCAAATTTGTTTTGCAAAATAAAATAATTTTCAAAGTTCTCACGTATACCCCCTTTCTGTTTCATAATTTCTTTGTAGGCAACTTGTTTAGCTTCATATGCATCAGAGCACTCTTTGTCCCACCAAGTATTAGGGGGCCGTCTATTTATTGTGATTCCAGGATTGCATTTCGTTTGGGCTTGTTCTGCTGCTTCAATAATTAAACCCGCTAGGAATTCATATTCTTCGGTAGGGGGTAGCTCTTCTGTCGAAGCAAGAGAAGTGGAAATTAATGTTTCGTATGTTTTCCAATCAATATTTCGTGTTAAGTCGTAAGGAACATTGATTGAATTCGTAAGGCCTAACTCACTGTTAATTGAAACAACGATTGGCAAATGATCGCTACCGTGAGGATCAGGTACAACCTTCCACGTGCAATCTAACCGAAGTGATGTCGAGCACAGAGATAGATCTAATGCACTTGGACGTGCAGGAGGTCTGGGAATGCGTGTTGTTTCGCCAATATTTAAAACTGTCATATTAAATTCGTCACAAACATTGTATATCAAAGAGGATCGATTATCATTGTAGAGGGAACCCCACAATACTCCGTGCAAGTTGAAGTCTCCCAGTATCAGACGCGGAGCAGCCATGGATTCCACTACCTCAAAAATTTGACGTTGTCCAATTTGAACTTTGGGAGGTATATATATAGAAGCGATAGACATGTCTTTGCCTTTATTATTCGTTTGGACTGCTACAGCCTCAATACCAGCAATCATGGGGATGGTAATTCTATAGAAAGAATAGCACTTTTTAATTCCTAGAAGCACTCCTCCATACGGGGTGTCTCGGTCTAGGCGAATAATGTTGAAATCATTTAAGTTGAAATTAATGTTTGAGGTAAGCCATGTTTCACATAGAGCAAAAGCATCGCATTTCAAATTATGCAGTAAAATTTTTAAGGAATCAATTTTTGGTATGATACTTCTGCAATTCCACTGTAAAACAGTGATGGAGTCTTTCACCTTAGGAGTTGAATTAACCATTGAAAGATATAATTGCTGCAAGGATGGGCCATTGAGCAATCAGCTGCTCTAAAAATGTTCTAATTGTTGGGAGGAAAGCTGAAAGTATACTCTTTAGTGGTTCAGAAATATTGAATGCTTTAAAAATCCAATCAACAATTTCAGAAAATTTCAATAATCCTACCCCCGGCTGAGGCTCAGAGGAAGTCGAAATTTTATTATTTCCAGTAATGGTGTTCTGTTTGGATTGTACGTTCCCAAAACCGGGCGGAATTGATTTCGGTTTTGAATCGGAATTTTTCGGTTTTGGGCGCAGTTTGCCTATTGGTGGAGAAATTTTAAGGCCCTTTCTTGGCAGCTTGGGAAAAGAAGACTGTTTTCTTTTTCTGGAATTTCCGGGTAAAACAAATGATGTACCTTCGCACGCTCCATCACAGTCAGACTGTTCCGAAAATAGAGATGTGTAAGTGTTTTCTAAGAAGATGGGTTTAGGGGTAGCATTTTTCAACATTTCTGCATAGGAGCGCTTAGACCTCTCCTTCAAGGATCGTTTAGTTTTATCCTCGCGCAATTTATAAATGGGGCATGCAGGGAGCTCATGCGAGTTTTCTCCACACATTAAACATTTTTCTGAATTTTCATTGCATGTATCCTCTTGGTGAGAACCCCCACATTTGCCACACCGTGCCTTATTGGAACAGTAAGTGGCTGTGTGGCCAAGCTGTTTACAATTAAGGCAATTCATTACACGAGGGATAAAAAGGCGAACAGGGAGACGAATCTTATCGATAATGACATAGTTTGGCAGCGCAGACCCAGCGAAAGTCACTCGAAACGAGTCAGACGGTCGATAAACTTTTTTATCTCCTTCGTGTGATACTGAATGCAATTGCTTGCATTCAAGTATCTTTACGTCTTTAAGTATGGTGTCTTTGAAACGACCAACCCCATGCTTAATTAAGTCATCAACAGTCAAACTCGATTCTGTGATGACCCCATCAATTTCAATTTCCTTTGAAGGAATATACGCTCTATACTCACGCGTAAAAAGCTCGCAAGAAGCAATTGCATTGGCTTGTTTGAGACTACCAACGACAATGCGTATTTTATCTTTATTAACTTAGGAGGAATGTAGATGGAAGCAATGCAAAGGTCTTTACCTTTGATTAAAACTTGACAAGCGACAATTTCAATGCCTGGTGTCGAAGGGAGGTTAATTCGGTTGAAAGAATAGCACTTTTTGATCCCCAAAAGTACTCCTCCATAGGGGTTTTCTCGATCCAGACGAATTATATTAAAGTCGTGGAAGTTGAGATTTATATCGGAAGTTAACCAAGTTTCACATAATGCGAAAGTATCACATTTTAAACTATTTAGTAAAAATTTAAAGGAATCGATTTTCGGGAGGATACTTCTGCTGTTCCACTGTAGAACAGTGATCGAATCGGTGACCTCGTTCGATGACTTAGCCATCGAAGGATACGATCGCTGCAAGGAGGGGCCATTTAGTAGTCAACTGCTTCAAAAATGTTTGCACTATAGGGAGAAAACGTATCAGAAGGCTTTTAAGAGGATCAGTAACATTGAAAGCTGTGAAAATTAAGTCCACTATGTCAGAAAATTTCATTAGTCCGCTACTGGACTGAGTATCTGTTTGAAAAAAGGGGACACTTGGGGTTTTTGGTGTCCCTGGAAGTGGTGGGTACTCCTTGTTAGAATTAATATTTCCAAGTCCTGGAGCAAATTGCTTCGGCTTTTGTGCATCACTTCCGTTGGATTTATTGGTTGTAGATGGCGCACTCTGAGTGGACGACACCTTGGCACCCTTACGGGGCAATGTAGGGGAGGCTGGATTTCTCCTCTTCCTGGATTCCCCTGGGTTAACCAAAGATGTTCCCTCTCGTGGGTCGTCAGATTCTTGCTCAACGTTAGCCAAACCAGCATAGGGATTTTCGGACAGGACAGATGTCGAAGCATTCTTAAGCATTTCTGCATAAGAACGCCTTGAGCGTTCCTTAAGGGAGCGCTTAATTTTATCCCCGCGCTGCTTGTACGCAGGGCATGATTTAAGAGCATGTGAAGGGCCCCCGCAGCAAATACACTTTTCAGTTTCTTTGTCGCAAGAGTCATCATCATGCTCTCCTTCGCATTTGCCGCATCGTTTCTTATTTCCACAATATGTGGCTGTGTGGCCCAACTGCTTGCAATTGCTGCAGCTCATGACCCGCGGTACAAACAGACGAACTAGTAGGCGAACCCTGTCAAGGAGGATATAGTTGGGAAGAGAGGACCCGGCGAATGTCACCCGAAGCGAGCCTGATAGAGAGTAGGTAGTCTTACCTCCCTCGGTGTTTGCGGTATACAATTGTTTGCATTCTAAGATCTTAATCTGT
>NC_080671.1:254877370-254907658 GCF_030247195.1 Topomyia yanbarensis
ACAAGACAAAGACAAGACAAAGACAAGACAAAGACAAGACAAAGACAAGACAAAGACAAGACAAAGACAAGACAAAGACAAGACAAAGACAAGACAAAGACAAGACAAAGACAAGACAAAGACAAGACAAAGACAAGACAAAGACAAGACAAAGACAAGACAAAGACAAGACAAAGACAAGACAAAGACAAGACAAAGACAAGACAAAGACAAGACAAAGACAAGACAAAGACAAGACAAAGACAAGACAAAGACAAGACAAAGACAAGACAAAGACAAGACAAAGACAAGACAAAGACAAGACAAAGACAAGACAAAGACAAGACAAAGACAAGACAAAGACAAGACAAAGACAAGACAAAGACAAGACAAAGACAAGACAAAGACAAGACAAAGACAAGACAAAGACAAGACAAAGACAAGACAAAGACAAGACAAAGACAAGACAAAGACAAGACAAAGACAAGACAAAGACAAGACAAAGACAAGACAAAGACAAGACAAAGACAAGACAAAGACAAGACAAAGACAAGACAAAGACAAGACAAAGACAAGACAAAGACAAGACAAAGACAAGACAAAGACAAGACAAAGACAAGACAAAGACAAGACAAAGACAAGACAAAGACAAGACAAAGACAAGACAAAGACAAGACAAAGACAAGACAAAGACAAGACAAAGACAAGACAAAGACAAGACAAAGACAAGACAAAGACAAGACAAAGACAAGACAAAGACAAGACAAAGACAAGACAAAGACAAGACAAAGACAAGACAAAGACAAGACAAAGACAAGACAAAGACAAGACAAAGACAAGACAAAGACAAGACAAAGACAAGACAAAGACAAGACAAAGACAAGACAAAGACAAGACAAAGACAAGACAAAGACAAGACAAAGACAAGACAAAGACAAGACAAAGACAAGACAAAGACAAGACAAAGACAAGACAAAGACAAGACAAAGACAAGACAAAGACAAGACAAAGACAAGACAAAGACAAGACAAAGACAAGACAAAGACAAGACAAAGACAAGACAAAGACAAGACAAAGACAAGACAAAGACAAGACAAAGACAAGACAAAGACAAGACAAAGACAAGACAAAGACAAGACAAAGACAAGACAAAGACAAGACAAAGACAAGACAAAGACAAGACAAAGACAAGACAAAGACAAGACAAAGACAAGACAAAGACAAGACAAAGACAAGACAAAGACAAGACAAAGACAAGACAAAGACAAGACAAAGACAAGACAAAGACAAGACAAAGACAAGACAAAGACAAGACAAAGACAAGACAAAGACAAGACAAAGACAAGACAAAGACAAGACAAAGACAAGACAAAGACAAGACAAAGACAAGACAAAGACAAGACAAAGACAAGACAAAGACAAGACAAAGACAAGACAAAGACAAGACAAAGACAAGACAAAGACAAGACAAAGACAAGACAAAGACAAGACAAAGACAAGACAAAGACAAGACAAAGACAAGACAAAGACAAGACAAAGACAAGACAAAGACAAGACAAAGACAAGACAAAGACAAGACAAAGACAAGACAAAGACAAGACAAAGACAAGACAAAGACAAGACAAAGACAAGACAAAGACAAGACAAAGACAAGACAAAGACAAGACAAAGACAAGACAAAGACAAGACAAAGACAAGACAAAGACAAGACAAAGACAAGACAAAGACAAGACAAAGACAAGACAAAGACAAGACAAAGACAAGACAAAGACAAGACAAAGACAAGACAAAGACAAGACAAAGACAAGACAAAGACAAGACAAAGACAAGACAAAGACAAGACAAAGACAAGACAAAGACAAGACAAAGACAAGACAAAGACAAGACAAAGACAAGACAAAGACAAGACAAAGACAAGACAAAGACAAGACAAAGACAAGACAAAGACAAGACAAAGACAAGACAAAGACAAGACAAAGACAAGACAAAGACAAGACAAAGACAAGACAAAGACAAGACAAAGACAAGACAAAGACAAGACAAAGACAAGACAAAGACAAGACAAAGACAAGACAAAGACAAGACAAAGACAAGACAAAGACAAGACAAAGACAAGACAAAGACAAGACAAAGACAAGACAAAGACAAGACAAAGACAAGACAAAGACAAGACAAAGACAAGACAAAGACAAGACAAAGACAAGACAAAGACAAGACAAAGACAAGACAAAGACAAGACAAAGACAAGACAAAGACAAGACAAAGACAAGACAAAGACAAGACAAAGACAAGACAAAGACAAGACAAAGACAAGACAAAGACAAGACAAAGACAAGACAAAGACAAGACAAAGACAAGACAAAGACAAGACAAAGACAAGACAAAGACAAGACAAAGACAAGACAAAGACAAGACAAAGACAAGACAAAGACAAGACAAAGACAAGACAAAGACAAGACAAAGACAAGACAAAGACAAGACAAAGACAAGACAAAGACAAGACAAAGACAAGACAAAGACAAGACAAAGACAAGACAAAGACAAGACAAAGACAAGACAAAGACAAGACAAAGACAAGACAAAGACAAGACAAAGACAAGACAAAGACAAGACAAAGACAAGACAAAGACAAGACAAAGACAAGACAAAGACAAGACAAAGACAAGACAAAGACAAGACAAAGACAAGACAAAGACAAGACAAAGACAAGACAAAGACAAGACAAAGACAAGACAAAGACAAGACAAAGACAAGACAAAGACAAGACAAAGACAAGACAAAGACAAGACAAAGACAAGACAAAGACAAGACAAAGACAAGACAAAGACAAGACAAAGACAAGACAAAGACAAGACAAAGACAAGACAAAGACAAGACAAAGACAAGACAAAGACAAGACAAAGACAAGACAAAGACAAGACAAAGACAAGACAAAGACAAGACAAAGACAAGACAAAGACAAGACAAAGACAAGACAAAGACAAGACAAAGACAAGACAAAGACAAGACAAAGACAAGACAAAGACAAGACAAAGACAAGACAAAGACAAGACAAAGACAAGACAAAGACAAGACAAAGACAAGACAAAGACAAGACAAAGACAAGACAAAGACAAGACAAAGACAAGACAAAGACAAGACAAAGACAAGACAAAGACAAGACAAAGACAAGACAAAGACAAGACAAAGACAAGACAAAGACAAGACAAAGACAAGACAAAGACAAGACAAAGACAAGACAAAGACAAGACAAAGACAAGACAAAGACAAGACAAAGACAAGACAAAGACAAGACAAAGACAAGACAAAGACAAGACAAAGACAAGACAAAGACAAGACAAAGACAAGACAAAGACAAGACAAAGACAAGACAAAGACAAGACAAAGACAAGACAAAGACAAGACAAAGACAAGACAAAGACAAGACAAAGACAAGACAAAGACAAGACAAAGACAAGACAAAGACAAGACAAAGACAAGACAAAGACAAGACAAAGACAAGACAAAGACAAGACAAAGACAAGACAAAGACAAGACAAAGACAAGACAAAGACAAGACAAAGACAAGACAAAGACAAGACAAAGACAAGACAAAGACAAGACAAAGACAAGACAAAGACAAGACAAAGACAAGACAAAGACAAGACAAAGACAAGACAAAGACAAGACAAAGACAAGACAAAGACAAGACAAAGACAAGACAAAGACAAGACAAAGACAAGACAAAGACAAGACAAAGACAAGACAAAGACAAGACAAAGACAAGACAAAGACAAGACAAAGACAAGACAAAGACAAGACAAAGACAAGACAAAGACAAGACAAAGACAAGACAAAGACAAGACAAAGACAAGACAAAGACAAGACAAAGACAAGACAAAGACAAGACAAAGACAAGACAAAGACAAGACAAAGACAAGACAAAGACAAGACAAAGACAAGACAAAGACAAGACAAAGACAAGACAAAGACAAGACAAAGACAAGACAAAGACAAGACAAAGACAAGACAAAGACAAGACAAAGACAAGACAAAGACAAGACAAAGACAAGACAAAGACAAGACAAAGACAAGACAAAGACAAGACAAAGACAAGACAAAGACAAGACAAAGACAAGACAAAGACAAGACAAAGACAAGACAAAGACAAGACAAAGACAAGACAAAGACAAGACAAAGACAAGACAAAGACAAGACAAAGACAAGACAAAGACAAGACAAAGACAAGACAAAGACAAGACAAAGACAAGACAAAGACAAGACAAAGACAAGACAAAGACAAGACAAAGACAAGACAAAGACAAGACAAAGACAAGACAAAGACAAGACAAAGACAAGACAAAGACAAGACAAAGACAAGACAAAGACAAGACAAAGACAAGACAAAGACAAGACAAAGACAAGACAAAGACAAGACAAAGACAAGACAAAGACAAGACAAAGACAAGACAAAGACAAGACAAAGACAAGACAAAGACAAGACAAAGACAAGACAAAGACAAGACAAAGACAAGACAAAGACAAGACAAAGACAAGACAAAGACAAGACAAAGACAAGACAAAGACAAGACAAAGACAAGACAAAGACAAGACAAAGACAAGACAAAGACAAGACAAAGACAAGACAAAGACAAGACAAAGACAAGACAAAGACAAGACAAAGACAAGACAAAGACAAGACAAAGACAAGACAAAGACAAGACAAAGACAAGACAAAGACAAGACAAAGACAAGACAAAGACAAGACAAAGACAAGACAAAGACAAGACAAAGACAAGACAAAGACAAGACAAAGACAAGACAAAGACAAGACAAAGACAAGACAAAGACAAGACAAAGACAAGACAAAGACAAGACAAAGACAAGACAAAGACAAGACAAAGACAAGACAAAGACAAGACAAAGACAAGACAAAGACAAGACAAAGACAAGACAAAGACAAGACAAAGACAAGACAAAGACAAGACAAAGACAAGACAAAGACAAGACAAAGACAAGACAAAGACAAGACAAAGACAAGACAAAGACAAGACAAAGACAAGACAAAGACAAGACAAAGACAAGACAAAGACAAGACAAAGACAAGACAAAGACAAGACAAAGACAAGACAAAGACAAGACAAAGACAAGACAAAGACAAGACAAAGACAAGACAAAGACAAGACAAAGACAAGACAAAGACAAGACAAAGACAAGACAAAGACAAGACAAAGACAAGACAAAGACAAGACAAAGACAAGACAAAGACAAGACAAAGACAAGACAAAGACAAGACAAAGACAAGACAAAGACAAGACAAAGACAAGACAAAGACAAGACAAAGACAAGACAAAGACAAGACAAAGACAAGACAAAGACAAGACAAAGACAAGACAAAGACAAGACAAAGACAAGACAAAGACAAGACAAAGACAAGACAAAGACAAGACAAAGACAAGACAAAGACAAGACAAAGACAAGACAAAGACAAGACAAAGACAAGACAAAGACAAGACAAAGACAAGACAAAGACAAGACAAAGACAAGACAAAGACAAGACAAAGACAAGACAAAGACAAGACAAAGACAAGACAAAGACAAGACAAAGACAAGACAAAGACAAGACAAAGACAAGACAAAGACAAGACAAAGACAAGACAAAGACAAGACAAAGACAAGACAAAGACAAGACAAAGACAAGACAAAGACAAGACAAAGACAAGACAAAGACAAGACAAAGACAAGACAAAGACAAGACAAAGACAAGACAAAGACAAGACAAAGACAAGACAAAGACAAGACAAAGACAAGACAAAGACAAGACAAAGACAAGACAAAGACAAGACAAAGACAAGACAAAGACAAGACAAAGACAAGACAAAGACAAGACAAAGACAAGACAAAGACAAGACAAAGACAAGACAAAGACAAGACAAAGACAAGACAAAGACAAGACAAAGACAAGACAAAGACAAGACAAAGACAAGACAAAGACAAGACAAAGACAAGACAAAGACAAGACAAAGACAAGACAAAGACAAGACAAAGACAAGACAAAGACAAGACAAAGACAAGACAAAGACAAGACAAAGACAAGACAAAGACAAGACAAAGACAAGACAAAGACAAGACAAAGACAAGACAAAGACAAGACAAAGACAAGACAAAGACAAGACAAAGACAAGACAAAGACAAGACAAAGACAAGACAAAGACAAGACAAAGACAAGACAAAGACAAGACAAAGACAAGACAAAGACAAGACAAAGACAAGACAAAGACAAGACAAAGACAAGACAAAGACAAGACAAAGACAAGACAAAGACAAGACAAAGACAAGACAAAGACAAGACAAAGACAAGACAAAGACAAGACAAAGACAAGACAAAGACAAGACAAAGACAAGACAAAGACAAGACAAAGACAAGACAAAGACAAGACAAAGACAAGACAAAGACAAGACAAAGACAAGACAAAGACAAGACAAAGACAAGACAAAGACAAGACAAAGACAAGACAAAGACAAGACAAAGACAAGACAAAGACAAGACAAAGACAAGACAAAGACAAGACAAAGACAAGACAAAGACAAGACAAAGACAAGACAAAGACAAGACAAAGACAAGACAAAGACAAGACAAAGACAAGACAAAGACAAGACAAAGACAAGACAAAGACAAGACAAAGACAAGACAAAGACAAGACAAAGACAAGACAAAGACAAGACAAAGACAAGACAAAGACAAGACAAAGACAAGACAAAGACAAGACAAAGACAAGACAAAGACAAGACAAAGACAAGACAAAGACAAGACAAAGACAAGACAAAGACAAGACAAAGACAAGACAAAGACAAGACAAAGACAAGACAAAGACAAGACAAAGACAAGACAAAGACAAGACAAAGACAAGACAAAGACAAGACAAAGACAAGACAAAGACAAGACAAAGACAAGACAAAGACAAGACAAAGACAAGACAAAGACAAGACAAAGACAAGACAAAGACAAGACAAAGACAAGACAAAGACAAGACAAAGACAAGACAAAGACAAGACAAAGACAAGACAAAGACAAGACAAAGACAAGACAAAGACAAGACAAAGACAAGACAAAGACAAGACAAAGACAAGACAAAGACAAGACAAAGACAAGACAAAGACAAGACAAAGACAAGACAAAGACAAGACAAAGACAAGACAAAGACAAGACAAAGACAAGACAAAGACAAGACAAAGACAAGACAAAGACAAGACAAAGACAAGACAAAGACAAGACAAAGACAAGACAAAGACAAGACAAAGACAAGACAAAGACAAGACAAAGACAAGACAAAGACAAGACAAAGACAAGACAAAGACAAGACAAAGACAAGACAAAGACAAGACAAAGACAAGACAAAGACAAGACAAAGACAAGACAAAGACAAGACAAAGACAAGACAAAGACAAGACAAAGACAAGACAAAGACAAGACAAAGACAAGACAAAGACAAGACAAAGACAAGACAAAGACAAGACAAAGACAAGACAAAGACAAGACAAAGACAAGACAAAGACAAGACAAAGACAAGACAAAGACAAGACAAAGACAAGACAAAGACAAGACAAAGACAAGACAAAGACAAGACAAAGACAAGACAAAGACAAGACAAAGACAAGACAAAGACAAGACAAAGACAAGACAAAGACAAGACAAAGACAAGACAAAGACAAGACAAAGACAAGACAAAGACAAGACAAAGACAAGACAAAGACAAGACAAAGACAAGACAAAGACAAGACAAAGACAAGACAAAGACAAGACAAAGACAAGACAAAGACAAGACAAAGACAAGACAAAGACAAGACAAAGACAAGACAAAGACAAGACAAAGACAAGACAAAGACAAGACAAAGACAAGACAAAGACAAGACAAAGACAAGACAAAGACAAGACAAAGACAAGACAAAGACAAGACAAAGACAAGACAAAGACAAGACAAAGACAAGACAAAGACAAGACAAAGACAAGACAAAGACAAGACAAAGACAAGACAAAGACAAGACAAAGACAAGACAAAGACAAGACAAAGACAAGACAAAGACAAGACAAAGACAAGACAAAGACAAGACAAAGACAAGACAAAGACAAGACAAAGACAAGACAAAGACAAGACAAAGACAAGACAAAGACAAGACAAAGACAAGACAAAGACAAGACAAAGACAAGACAAAGACAAGACAAAGACAAGACAAAGACAAGACAAAGACAAGACAAAGACAAGACAAAGACAAGACAAAGACAAGACAAAGACAAGACAAAGACAAGACAAAGACAAGACAAAGACAAGACAAAGACAAGACAAAGACAAGACAAAGACAAGACAAAGACAAGACAAAGACAAGACAAAGACAAGACAAAGACAAGACAAAGACAAGACAAAGACAAGACAAAGACAAGACAAAGACAAGACAAAGACAAGACAAAGACAAGACAAAGACAAGACAAAGACAAGACAAAGACAAGACAAAGACAAGACAAAGACAAGACAAAGACAAGACAAAGACAAGACAAAGACAAGACAAAGACAAGACAAAGACAAGACAAAGACAAGACAAAGACAAGACAAAGACAAGACAAAGACAAGACAAAGACAAGACAAAGACAAGACAAAGACAAGACAAAGACAAGACAAAGACAAGACAAAGACAAGACAAAGACAAGACAAAGACAAGACAAAGACAAGACAAAGACAAGACAAAGACAAGACAAAGACAAGACAAAGACAAGACAAAGACAAGACAAAGACAAGACAAAGACAAGACAAAGACAAGACAAAGACAAGACAAAGACAAGACAAAGACAAGACAAAGACAAGACAAAGACAAGACAAAGACAAGACAAAGACAAGACAAAGACAAGACAAAGACAAGACAAAGACAAGACAAAGACAAGACAAAGACAAGACAAAGACAAGACAAAGACAAGACAAAGACAAGACAAAGACAAGACAAAGACAAGACAAAGACAAGACAAAGACAAGACAAAGACAAGACAAAGACAAGACAAAGACAAGACAAAGACAAGACAAAGACAAGACAAAGACAAGACAAAGACAAGACAAAGACAAGACAAAGACAAGACAAAGACAAGACAAAGACAAGACAAAGACAAGACAAAGACAAGACAAAGACAAGACAAAGACAAGACAAAGACAAGACAAAGACAAGACAAAGACAAGACAAAGACAAGACAAAGACAAGACAAAGACAAGACAAAGACAAGACAAAGACAAGACAAAGACAAGACAAAGACAAGACAAAGACAAGACAAAGACAAGACAAAGACAAGACAAAGACAAGACAAAGACAAGACAAAGACAAGACAAAGACAAGACAAAGACAAGACAAAGACAAGACAAAGACAAGACAAAGACAAGACAAAGACAAGACAAAGACAAGACAAAGACAAGACAAAGACAAGACAAAGACAAGACAAAGACAAGACAAAGACAAGACAAAGACAAGACAAAGACAAGACAAAGACAAGACAAAGACAAGACAAAGACAAGACAAAGACAAGACAAAGACAAGACAAAGACAAGACAAAGACAAGACAAAGACAAGACAAAGACAAGACAAAGACAAGACAAAGACAAGACAAAGACAAGACAAAGACAAGACAAAGACAAGACAAAGACAAGACAAAGACAAGACAAAGACAAGACAAAGACAAGACAAAGACAAGACAAAGACAAGACAAAGACAAGACAAAGACAAGACAAAGACAAGACAAAGACAAGACAAAGACAAGACAAAGACAAGACAAAGACAAGACAAAGACAAGACAAAGACAAGACAAAGACAAGACAAAGACAAGACAAAGACAAGACAAAGACAAGACAAAGACAAGACAAAGACAAGACAAAGACAAGACAAAGACAAGACAAAGACAAGACAAAGACAAGACAAAGACAAGACAAAGACAAGACAAAGACAAGACAAAGACAAGACAAAGACAAGACAAAGACAAGACAAAGACAAGACAAAGACAAGACAAAGACAAGACAAAGACAAGACAAAGACAAGACAAAGACAAGACAAAGACAAGACAAAGACAAGACAAAGACAAGACAAAGACAAGACAAAGACAAGACAAAGACAAGACAAAGACAAGACAAAGACAAGACAAAGACAAGACAAAGACAAGACAAAGACAAGACAAAGACAAGACAAAGACAAGACAAAGACAAGACAAAGACAAGACAAAGACAAGACAAAGACAAGACAAAGACAAGACAAAGACAAGACAAAGACAAGACAAAGACAAGACAAAGACAAGACAAAGACAAGACAAAGACAAGACAAAGACAAGACAAAGACAAGACAAAGACAAGACAAAGACAAGACAAAGACAAGACAAAGACAAGACAAAGACAAGACAAAGACAAGACAAAGACAAGACAAAGACAAGACAAAGACAAGACAAAGACAAGACAAAGACAAGACAAAGACAAGACAAAGACAAGACAAAGACAAGACAAAGACAAGACAAAGACAAGACAAAGACAAGACAAAGACAAGACAAAGACAAGACAAAGACAAGACAAAGACAAGACAAAGACAAGACAAAGACAAGACAAAGACAAGACAAAGACAAGACAAAGACAAGACAAAGACAAGACAAAGACAAGACAAAGACAAGACAAAGACAAGACAAAGACAAGACAAAGACAAGACAAAGACAAGACAAAGACAAGACAAAGACAAGACAAAGACAAGACAAAGACAAGACAAAGACAAGACAAAGACAAGACAAAGACAAGACAAAGACAAGACAAAGACAAGACAAAGACAAGACAAAGACAAGACAAAGACAAGACAAAGACAAGACAAAGACAAGACAAAGACAAGACAAAGACAAGACAAAGACAAGACAAAGACAAGACAAAGACAAGACAAAGACAAGACAAAGACAAGACAAAGACAAGACAAAGACAAGACAAAGACAAGACAAAGACAAGACAAAGACAAGACAAAGACAAGACAAAGACAAGACAAAGACAAGACAAAGACAAGACAAAGACAAGACAAAGACAAGACAAAGACAAGACAAAGACAAGACAAAGACAAGACAAAGACAAGACAAAGACAAGACAAAGACAAGACAAAGACAAGACAAAGACAAGACAAAGACAAGACAAAGACAAGACAAAGACAAGACAAAGACAAGACAAAGACAAGACAAAGACAAGACAAAGACAAGACAAAGACAAGACAAAGACAAGACAAAGACAAGACAAAGACAAGACAAAGACAAGACAAAGACAAGACAAAGACAAGACAAAGACAAGACAAAGACAAGACAAAGACAAGACAAAGACAAGACAAAGACAAGACAAAGACAAGACAAAGACAAGACAAAGACAAGACAAAGACAAGACAAAGACAAGACAAAGACAAGACAAAGACAAGACAAAGACAAGACAAAGACAAGACAAAGACAAGACAAAGACAAGACAAAGACAAGACAAAGACAAGACAAAGACAAGACAAAGACAAGACAAAGACAAGACAAAGACAAGACAAAGACAAGACAAAGACAAGACAAAGACAAGACAAAGACAAGACAAAGACAAGACAAAGACAAGACAAAGACAAGACAAAGACAAGACAAAGACAAGACAAAGACAAGACAAAGACAAGACAAAGACAAGACAAAGACAAGACAAAGACAAGACAAAGACAAGACAAAGACAAGACAAAGACAAGACAAAGACAAGACAAAGACAAGACAAAGACAAGACAAAGACAAGACAAAGACAAGACAAAGACAAGACAAAGACAAGACAAAGACAAGACAAAGACAAGACAAAGACAAGACAAAGACAAGACAAAGACAAGACAAAGACAAGACAAAGACAAGACAAAGACAAGACAAAGACAAGACAAAGACAAGACAAAGACAAGACAAAGACAAGACAAAGACAAGACAAAGACAAGACAAAGACAAGACAAAGACAAGACAAAGACAAGACAAAGACAAGACAAAGACAAGACAAAGACAAGACAAAGACAAGACAAAGACAAGACAAAGACAAGACAAAGACAAGACAAAGACAAGACAAAGACAAGACAAAGACAAGACAAAGACAAGACAAAGACAAGACAAAGACAAGACAAAGACAAGACAAAGACAAGACAAAGACAAGACAAAGACAAGACAAAGACAAGACAAAGACAAGACAAAGACAAGACAAAGACAAGACAAAGACAAGACAAAGACAAGACAAAGACAAGACAAAGACAAGACAAAGACAAGACAAAGACAAGACAAAGACAAGACAAAGACAAGACAAAGACAAGACAAAGACAAGACAAAGACAAGACAAAGACAAGACAAAGACAAGACAAAGACAAGACAAAGACAAGACAAAGACAAGACAAAGACAAGACAAAGACAAGACAAAGACAAGACAAAGACAAGACAAAGACAAGACAAAGACAAGACAAAGACAAGACAAAGACAAGACAAAGACAAGACAAAGACAAGACAAAGACAAGACAAAGACAAGACAAAGACAAGACAAAGACAAGACAAAGACAAGACAAAGACAAGACAAAGACAAGACAAAGACAAGACAAAGACAAGACAAAGACAAGACAAAGACAAGACAAAGACAAGACAAAGACAAGACAAAGACAAGACAAAGACAAGACAAAGACAAGACAAAGACAAGACAAAGACAAGACAAAGACAAGACAAAGACAAGACAAAGACAAGACAAAGACAAGACAAAGACAAGACAAAGACAAGACAAAGACAAGACAAAGACAAGACAAAGACAAGACAAAGACAAGACAAAGACAAGACAAAGACAAGACAAAGACAAGACAAAGACAAGACAAAGACAAGACAAAGACAAGACAAAGACAAGACAAAGACAAGACAAAGACAAGACAAAGACAAGACAAAGACAAGACAAAGACAAGACAAAGACAAGACAAAGACAAGACAAAGACAAGACAAAGACAAGACAAAGACAAGACAAAGACAAGACAAAGACAAGACAAAGACAAGACAAAGACAAGACAAAGACAAGACAAAGACAAGACAAAGACAAGACAAAGACAAGACAAAGACAAGACAAAGACAAGACAAAGACAAGACAAAGACAAGACAAAGACAAGACAAAGACAAGACAAAGACAAGACAAAGACAAGACAAAGACAAGACAAAGACAAGACAAAGACAAGACAAAGACAAGACAAAGACAAGACAAAGACAAGACAAAGACAAGACAAAGACAAGACAAAGACAAGACAAAGACAAGACAAAGACAAGACAAAGACAAGACAAAGACAAGACAAAGACAAGACAAAGACAAGACAAAGACAAGACAAAGACAAGACAAAGACAAGACAAAGACAAGACAAAGACAAGACAAAGACAAGACAAAGACAAGACAAAGACAAGACAAAGACAAGACAAAGACAAGACAAAGACAAGACAAAGACAAGACAAAGACAAGACAAAGACAAGACAAAGACAAGACAAAGACAAGACAAAGACAAGACAAAGACAAGACAAAGACAAGACAAAGACAAGACAAAGACAAGACAAAGACAAGACAAAGACAAGACAAAGACAAGACAAAGACAAGACAAAGACAAGACAAAGACAAGACAAAGACAAGACAAAGACAAGACAAAGACAAGACAAAGACAAGACAAAGACAAGACAAAGACAAGACAAAGACAAGACAAAGACAAGACAAAGACAAGACAAAGACAAGACAAAGACAAGACAAAGACAAGACAAAGACAAGACAAAGACAAGACAAAGACAAGACAAAGACAAGACAAAGACAAGACAAAGACAAGACAAAGACAAGACAAAGACAAGACAAAGACAAGACAAAGACAAGACAAAGACAAGACAAAGACAAGACAAAGACAAGACAAAGACAAGACAAAGACAAGACAAAGACAAGACAAAGACAAGACAAAGACAAGACAAAGACAAGACAAAGACAAGACAAAGACAAGACAAAGACAAGACAAAGACAAGACAAAGACAAGACAAAGACAAGACAAAGACAAGACAAAGACAAGACAAAGACAAGACAAAGACAAGACAAAGACAAGACAAAGACAAGACAAAGACAAGACAAAGACAAGACAAAGACAAGACAAAGACAAGACAAAGACAAGACAAAGACAAGACAAAGACAAGACAAAGACAAGACAAAGACAAGACAAAGACAAGACAAAGACAAGACAAAGACAAGACAAAGACAAGACAAAGACAAGACAAAGACAAGACAAAGACAAGACAAAGACAAGACAAAGACAAGACAAAGACAAGACAAAGACAAGACAAAGACAAGACAAAGACAAGACAAAGACAAGACAAAGACAAGACAAAGACAAGACAAAGACAAGACAAAGACAAGACAAAGACAAGACAAAGACAAGACAAAGACAAGACAAAGACAAGACAAAGACAAGACAAAGACAAGACAAAGACAAGACAAAGACAAGACAAAGACAAGACAAAGACAAGACAAAGACAAGACAAAGACAAGACAAAGACAAGACAAAGACAAGACAAAGACAAGACAAAGACAAGACAAAGACAAGACAAAGACAAGACAAAGACAAGACAAGACAAGACAGACAAGACAAAGACAAGACAAAGACAAGACAAAGACAAGACAAAGACAAGACAAAGACAAGACAAAGACAAGACAAAGACAAGACAAAGACAAGACAAAGACAAGACAAAGACAAGACAAAGACAAGACAAAGACAAGACAAAGACAAGACAAAGACAAGACAAAGACAAGACAAAGACAAGACAAAGACAAGACAAAGACAAGACAAAGACAAGACAAAGACAAGACAAAGACAAGACAAAGACAAGACAAAGACAAGACAAAGACAAGACAAAGACAAGACAAAGACAAGACAAAGACAAGACAAAGACAAGACAAAGACAAGACAAAGACAAGACAAAGACAAGACAAAGACAAGACAAAGACAAGACAAAGACAAGACAAAGACAAGACAAAGACAAGACAAAGACAAGACAAAGACAAGACAAAGACAAGACAAAGACAAGACAAAGACAAGACAAAGACAAGACAAAGACAAGACAAAGACAAGACAAAGACAAGACAAAGACAAGACAAAGACAAGACAAAGACAAGACAAAGACAAGACAAAGACAAGACAAAGACAAGACAAAGACAAGACAAAGACAAGACAAAGACAAGACAAAGACAAGACAAAGACAAGACAAAGACAAGACAAAGACAAGACAAAGACAAGACAAAGACAAGACAAAGACAAGACAAAGACAAGACAAAGACAAGACAAAGACAAGACAAAGACAAGACAAAGACAAGACAAAGACAAGACAAAGACAAGACAAAGACAAGACAAAGACAAGACAAAGACAAGACAAAGACAAGACAAAGACAAGACAAAGACAAGACAAAGACAAGACAAAGACAAGACAAAGACAAGACAAAGACAAGACAAAGACAAGACAAAGACAAGACAAAGACAAGACAAAGACAAGACAAAGACAAGACAAAGACAAGACAAAGACAAGACAAAGACAAGACAAAGACAAGACAAAGACAAGACAAAGACAAGACAAAGACAAGACAAAGACAAGACAAAGACAAGACAAAGACAAGACAAAGACAAGACAAAGACAAGACAAAGACAAGACAAAGACAAAGACAAAGACAAGACAAAGACAAGACAAAGACAAGACAAAGACAAGACAAAGACAAGACAAGACAAAGACAAGACAAAGACAAGACAAAGACAAGACAAAGACAAGACAAAGACAAGACAAAGACAAAGACAAGACAAAGACAAGACAAAGACAAGACAAAGACAAGACAAAGACTTTGACGATCTCTTTTACATCCGAGAATCGCGAAGTCAAATCTTTAGAAATTTGAATGATATTGACGACTCTGGGTAAATTTTAATTCTAGTCGGGTTTACATTTTCAGCAGAAGGCTTAGGGGGAGGGTCTGTTACTCGTTCTCCCATCTCCTCATCCATTTTACCTAGCAAGAAAAACTATCACAAAAAGGAATGAAAAATATACCTGTTATCTGCTATCTCTTAGGTGACGAAGACGTTGTAAACTCGGTGCCCGTTTTTTGACAATGTGACACTTGCTGTCCTTCTTCGTCGCGTTGCTTCTTCAGTAGAGAAATAGTCCTACCTGCAACACTTCAAAACTCTCTCCGGTTAAGCTGCTCGTCGGTATCACCACCACAAGCGCGCTCTCTCCGTTTCCACCACTGCGGTAGACAAATGTGGCTACCTGTCGCTTGCAGCGAAAATCCCACTGTCGATGCGGCACTTTTCGGTGCCACTTGTTTTCCTTATTCGTCGTACCACTTCTGCGGTAGACAAATAGAGCGTATGGGTCTACCTGTGACGCTTCCCCTCTCGTCGATTAGAATTGCCCGACGACACCAATACAATATATTTTTGCTGTGTGTACAGGCACGATCACTGTCGATTTCTGCCACCGCGGTAGGCGAATTCGTCTACCCGCGGTTTGCTGTCAAAACACCACTTGTCGAAGATGCCGTTGACCACGCCACCGACGTATAAACCGTCGACTCACACTTAACAAACTGGTCTCTCTCTCCCACAAAAACGCATACAGTGTCTCGCACTCCGTCACTCTCTCGAGAACAAAACCTTCCACTTGGAGGCACAACCGTCTCGGTCGGTTGCAAAAACTGTTATGATCTTATCACTATTAGAAAAAAGGAGAATATTTACAGTTATCTTATTATAGACTTTTCATTTTTTTCTTTTAACATTCTAACCTTACGATGGTCCTAGTGTGCACCCCTGCTGTCCTTCTCGCGGCTCGTCCAATGCTTATACCGGTGTTTTCACCAGTGTGCTGCCTGGCTGCTTCCTCTAGGGTCGATAATGGTTTTCGGGACTTTGATATCGGGGCACCTCCTCTGGTCCTGCACCCTCCTAGTGGTATACTGTCTTCATGTTTCGTTTATATTCGCACCAGTCAGAGTTTGGTGTTTCTGACTGTGCCTTCCATTCGCCTTGCTTCGGGATGTCCAACCACCAGTGTCTAACATGACGGTGGCTATCTTTCGGCGCAAAGTCGGTTTTGGTAATTCCGACTGCGTATAGTGCCTCATTATTGGAGCGGCTGACTGAGCTTTTGATTTTCTCCTGTCGTGTCTTCGTTCGGTAATTCACCGCAGTCGGACGTTATGGTAGTTCCGACTGGGGCAATATATATGTGTTGGCCAAGCATCAGTCGAATTGTAGTGTGTCGACTGTGCGGCATACTTCTTGTTCTTGTATCATCGGTCAGAGTGTAATGTTCCGACCGAAGTACTTTGTAGTTAATTATATGACCGTAGTCGGGTTGTGATGTCCCGGCTGCGGCCTTTTTGCTCGTGTTTTGGAGTGAGCCGGGTATTGGCTGTACCGACTTCACTCCCTACGTCTTCTTCTTACTTCCAGTAGCGTATACTCATTTCATGCCGGTTTGGCTTTCCGTTTCTTGTTCTTGTTGTCTTCTGTGGCGCCCCTCAATCGTTCCCGTCACCACCTTCGACTGATTCCATCCTTATCGAACGCGTTGGGTAGTCTAACAAAGCTACCTTAATCCATCCTTGTCGAACGCGGTGGGTAGTGCTCGTGACTACCTTCTCCACAGGGCACACACTTCTCTGGACTTCTGCTTCCACTTTATACAAAATCTCCTATGTTTAATAGTTATTATTATTTTTGTCAATATACGTTATTTGCTTATTTGTTGTACGGTTTTGATAATTTGACTGCTATAGATTATTATTGTATTAAAAATATGAACAAACTATTTTTTTTGTGTTATCTTCATTCTCAACCTGTAATTTACTATATCTATTTAATTATTTCAATTTATGTTTGTTTTCAATCATTTGCTTTAATCTTTAAAATTTGTCATATGTGAAATTACTTTTGTTTATAGTTTATTTTAAAATGAAAACCGACTCGATTGGCAATCTTCCTAATCTTCTAATTTTTTTTGTCGGTGATTCTTTGCAAAAAGAAAAAAAGTGTTAGTGGTTAGTATGTTTCCCCCAATTCCTTCTTTTTCCCCAGATGTGGTTTTTTTTCGAGATCTTTTGCTACTTTGCTCGTTTTAATAATTTCGAGTTCTTTTGCCTGTTGTGCTCGGTTCTTAGTATTTTTTTTTTGTAATATTGTTTTAGGCTCGAGATGGATAATATATTTTTTTGTGTGTTCCTCGAGTTGTGTCTTTTTTTTTTAATTGTGTTTTATTTTTTTTCATAATAATTTTTTTTTCATAATAAAATATTTTTTTCTTTAATTTTTTTTTTTCAAAAATGGTGTTCCGACAACATTTGTCGAAGCGAGGTAAATATTTTTTTGTGGGAATACTTGATTGTCTTCCTTCCTGTCTATTGTGGCTATTGTGTATGTTGCTTCGACATCTCCCCCCTATCCAATTGAGGTTGATCCAGGAGGGTACCTGTAAATAAAGACTTAAATTCCCGAAAAGATACATGGTATTTGTAACCATGCGGTTATGAAAGAAAAGTATACTGAAATCTTACTTACCATAATCAACTACATCCATCCTAGAGAGTACCTGAAAATTACAATTGCCAAGGTGGACTGATGCGCAACTTGTGAAACCAAATCGAAATTCTCCTATTAACATTTAGAAAGATAGAAAAAAAATATAACGCCCTTTGGCTGATTTGATGATGATTATTACCTTCGTATTTTCTCGTATTCCTGTTCTTCACCCCTTTTGCCCTTACTTGGTTAGTCCTTGTTTATCAACTTTTTCGTCCTATCTGAAATTTTAGCACTCGCTCATACCTCATTCGTTTATCATGCATACCGGCGTCGGTTTCCTTGTGTATCATTCACCCATGTCATTCTAGGGGTTCGACCCCCCCTTGCTCATTCATTCATGTGTTCCCATTTCGATGCTTCGGTCTTGTCAATTCCAGAGTTTCTAATCGTAGTATAGCTTACGCGATCAGATTTAGAAACTACGCGAGACCCCTTTTGATTTCGGCTCTAGTTCTGGTCCGTTGGCTCTGGCCTTTTGGCTCTGGCTTTTATTTTGGCTCTGGTTCACTGACTCAGGCCTTCTTATATTTTGCCTTTTGTAACATTGTGATCGACTCAGGTCCTTTGACTCTGGCCCTTCCGTTTTTTTTCCTTAGTTTGGTTCAGGTTTCTCTGAATCTGACCATCTCTTGTATTCGATTTTATTATTACTGTTTTGCAACCTTCCTTCTGATTGCACTTTTTTCCGTGTATTTAATTTTATACTTGTATTTGACGTTTTTTTTAATTTTTTTTATATCCCATATTTTGTACTACAGTCTTCTTGACTTGTTAATAAAAAAATTCCCATTTTCTGGCTTTATATCTTCTGCCATTTTAAATTGCTTTTTTCGACAGACACTGCTTTTTTATCTAATACTTCTGATCAATTCTTTATGCTTTCCTCAATTTAATTTTGTCTTTGTATGATGTGTTGTCTTTCGTTCGTTATGTTTGTCATTTATTTCTAGTGTCATTTAAATGAAACAAGTATATTTATATGTATTTGCAACTATTGTATAAATACTTAGATAATATAAATATGTACACACGTTTGCCCAACTATGTACATTTTGCTTAACGGGATTGAATTTCCACAAGGTGTGGACTATTGGGGAATTTTTCACTTTCCATCGGTGGAAAAGCCCTTTTTCTAGATGGCTCGAGTATGTAGCCTCTGATGATTTCACAGTTCGGTCATTACCCCGTAACTGATTACTTTCGCTTTCGCCCTCAGCTAAGCTATACTGGTTGTCGTTATCGTTTTCTCCGGTTTGCTCCTTAAATCCGGAGTCTACGGAATTTTCGTCATTGACATAATTCCCATAATTATACCCAAAGTAGTTATTTTCCCTCAACGGGCTTTTATCAATGCCATTGACATGTTGAACTTCCGTAATATTTTCTGATCCGCATTGTGGGATCACACTATTTATGCATCTTTCTTCGTTGTGTTCTTGTTCATCCTCAGAATTTTTTCCCGTACATGTAACATAATTATTGTCGTTCTCCTCTTCTAAGTCAACAATATTTTTCGCACTATGCTATATTTTACCCTAAGGAGGAAAATTTGGTAAAAACCAAAATTTCTCACTAGGGTGAAAATTTGTTGGTAAAAACCAGTCTTTGTACAGGAGGGCACAAATCCTTATTTCATACTATGTTGCGTTTCGGCTTCGCCTCTTCAGAAACCGACACTAACGTATTGTCGGAATAGATTAGCGCCGGCTTGACGCAAATCCCTTAAAACTAAAACACACTATGTGTTTCAATCAAACGACTGATCAAACGTGATGTCCCGTTCGAGCAGAAGTTCTGTTTATGCCGATGAGACACAAGTGAAGCCGAAACTTGTCTTGGCTTAGCAGGCCTATGCGAAAGCACTATGCTATATTTCACCCTAAGGAGGAAAATTTGGTAAAAACCAAAATTTCTCACTAGGGTGAAATATAGCATTCTGAAGAGGCGAAGCCGAAACGCAACATAGTATGAAATAAGGATTTGTGCCCTCCTGTACAAAGACTGGTTTTTACCAACAAATTTTCACCCTAGTGAGAAATTTTGGTTTTTACCAAATTTTCCTCCTTAGGGTGAAATATAGCATAGTGCTTTCGCATAGGCCTGCTAAGCCAAGACAAGTTTCGGCTTCACTTGTGTCTCATCGGCATAAACAGAACTTCTGCTCGAACGGGACATCACGTTTGATCAGTCGTTTGATTGAAACACATAGTGTGTTTTAGTTTTAAGGGATTTGCGTCAAGCCGGCGCTAATCTATTCCGACAATACGTTAGTGTCGGTTTCTGAAGAGGCGAAGCCGAAACGCAACATAGTATGAAATAAGGATTTGTGCCCTCCTGTACAAAGACTGGTTTTTACCAACAAATTTTCACCCTAGTGAGAAATTTTGGTTTTTACCAAATTTTCCTCCTTAGGGTGAAATATAGCATAGTGCTTTCGCATAGGCCTGCTAAGCCAAGACAAGTTTCGGCTTCACTTGTGTCTCATCGGCATAAACAGAACTTCTGCTCGAACGGGACATCACGTTTGATCAGTCGTTTGATTGAAACACATAGTGTGTTTTAGTTTTAAGGGATTTGCGTCAAGCCGGCGCTAATCTATTCCGACAATACGTTAGTGTCGGTTTCTGAAGAGGCGAAACCGAAACGCAACATAGTATGAAATAAGGATTTGTGCCCTCCTGTACAAAGACTGGTTTTTACCAACAAATTTTCACCCTAGTGAGAAATTTTGGTTTTTACCAAATTTTCCTCCTTAGGGTGAAATATAGCATAGTGCTTTCGCATAGGCCTGCTAAGCCAAGACAAGTTTCGGCTTCACTTGTGTCTCATCGGCATAAACAGAACTTCTGCTCGAACGGGACATCACGTTTGATCAGTCGTTTGATTGAAACACATAGTGTGTTTTAGTTTTAAGGGATTTGCGTCAAGCCGGCGCTAATCTATTCCGACAATACGTTAGTGTCGGTTTCTGAAGAGGCGAAGCCGAAACGCAACATAGTATGAAATAAGGATTTGTGCCCTCCTGTACAAAGACTGGTTTTTACCAACAAATTTTCACCCTAGTGAGAAATTTTGGTTTTTACCAAATTTTCCTCCTTAGGGTGAAATATAGCATAGTGCTTTCGCATAGGCCTGCTAAGCCAAGACAAGTTTCGGCTTCACTTGTGTCTCATCGGCATAAACAGAACTTCTGCTCGAACGGGACATCACGTTTGATCAGTCGTTTGATTGAAACACATAGTGTGTTTTAGTTTTAAGGGATTTGCGTCAAGCCGGCGCTAATCTATTCCGACAATACGTTAGTGTCGGTTTCTGAAGAGGCGAAGCCGAAACGCAACATAGTATGAAATAAGGATTTGTGCCCTCCTGTACAAAGACTGGTTTTTACCAACAAATTTTCACCCTAGTGAGAAATTTTGGTTTTTACCAAATTTTCCTCCTTAGGGTGAAATATAGCATAGTGCTTTCGCATAGGCCTGCTAAACCAAGACAAGTTTCGGCTTCACTTGTGTCTCATCGGCATAAACAGAACTTCTGCTCGAACGGGACATCACGTTTGATCAGTCGTTTGATTGAAACACATAGTGTGTTTTAGTTTTAAGGGATTTGCGTCAAGCCGGCGCTAATCTATTCCGACAATACGTTAGTGTCGGTTTCTGAAGAGGCGAAGCCGAAACGCAACATAGTATGAAATAAGGATTTGTGCCCTCCTGTACAAAGACTGGTTTTTACCAACAAATTTTCACCCTAGTGAGAAATTTTGGTTTTTACCAAATTTTCCTCCTTAGGGTGAAATATAGCATAGTGCTTTCGCATAGGCCTGCTAAGCCAAGACAAGTTTCGGCTTCACTTGTGTCTCATCGGCATAAACAGAACTTCTGCTCGAACGGGACATCACGTTTGATCAGTCGTTTGATTGAAACACATAGTGTGTTTTAGTTTTAAGGGATTTGCGTCAAGCCGGCGCTAATCTATTCCGACAATACGTTAGTGTCGGTTTCTGAAGAGGCGAAGCCGAAACGCAACATAGTATGAAATAAGGATTTGTGCCCTCCTGTACAAAGACTGGTTTTTACCAACAAATTTTCACCCTAGTGAGAAATTTTGGTTTTTACCAAATTTTCCTCCTTAGGGTGAAATATAGCATAGTGCTTTCGCATAGGCCTGCTAAGCCAAGACAAGTTTCGGCTTCACTTGTGTCTCATCGGCATAAACAGAACTTCTGCTCGAACGGGACATCACGTTTGATCAGTCGTTTGATTGAAACACATAGTTTATTTATTTATAATTAATTAATATCAACAGACACAGTGTGGTCCTAATGATAATTTCTTAATCTATTTAAAAAGTCAACATGTAATCTGCTACGTGGAATGTGAAGATCGAACTCGGATGACACTCTGTTGAAGGTCCGCTGCAAACCAATGATGGCACCGTTTACTCCATAGTTAGTCCGGCGAAGAGGTAATCGGAGGAATAAATTATTGCGAAGGGCGCGAGGGCGAACATTCATATTTATCGCACTGAGAAGCTCGGGGCAGTCAATTCGATCTTGCAAAATATCCGAAATTGTCATAGCACGGAATAGATCCCGTCGCACTTGCAATGTATCGAGTCCAATAAGCAAACCCCGGCTTTCATAACTTGGCAGCTGGTGAGGGTTGCTCCAAGGCAATCGACGAAGGGCAAACCGAACAAATCTGCGCTGTACTGTCTCAATTCGATGGACACCGTTGAGATATTGAGGGTTCCACACAACTGAACAATATTCCAGAGTTGATCGAACGAGTGAGCAGTAGAGAGATTTCAAGCAGTAAATATCTGAAAAGTGCTTAGATATTCTCATTATGAACCCCAAACAGCGTGATGCCTTTGCGACTATATAGCTGATATGCTGTTTAAACGTCAGTTGTTCATCGAGAAAAACTCCGAGATCTTTGACGCAATTCGCTCTGTCAATTGTGGATTCAGCTAGACAGTAGTTGAATCGAATTGGCGTTTTTTTCCTCGAGAACGTAATGACCGTACATTTCTTGGGGTTTAGGGTCATTCGGTTGATCTCGCACCATTCCGCAAAGGTTTCCAGTTGGCGTTGAAGGAAAGCTGCATCATCAGTATTCCGTATTCTATGGTATAACTTGAGGTCGTCGGCGAAAGACAACCGTGGCCCTTCTAAACAAAAGTTAACGTCGTTGAAATACAGAAGAAAAATCAATGGACCGAGATGGCTGCCTTGCGGAATACCAGATGAAGCAAAGAACTCTTCGGATACACAATCACCTATCTTGACTGCTAGACGACGATCACTGAGATACGATTGCATCCAACGGAGAATATTAGTACCAAAGCCAAGTCTATCCAATTTTGCCACTGCAATAGCGTGATTTATCTTGTCAAAAGCAGCTGAAAGATCCGTGTAGATAACGTCAGTTTGAAGGCCGTCCGACATAGCATCTGTAACATATGTTGTGAACGACAGAAGATTCGTAGATGTTGAACGTTTCGGCATAAATCCATGCTGAGTCTCGGAGATATACTGTTTGCAGTGGCTGGAGATGGGTTCCAACACAGCCATTTCAAACAGCTTAGGAACTGCGCTTAGCGTTGTAATACCGCGGTAATTGTCAACTACCTTTTTATCACCTTTTTTGTGAACTGGAAACATGAAGGAGGATTTCCAGAGTTCGGGAAATACTCCGGTTGATAGCGACAATTGAAACAGATGACAAAGAGGTTCAATTAGACCGGCAGAGCATTTTTTTAGAATAATAGTTGGTATACCATCTGGGCCTGCCGAGGTTGAAGCCTTCATTTTGCTAATCGCCAGTTGTACCATATTATTGTCGATATTGATAGAGTTCAAAGACTGGTATGATTGAGGTACATTGAGAGCCGCGCGTGAAGCCTGGGTCGGTGTCAGTTTCTCGTTGGAGAAAACACTCGCGAACTTTTCAGAGAATAGTTGGCAGATCTCCTGTAAACTAGAGCTCATACGTCCTCCATAGCTCATCGTTGAAGGCAACCCGGATTCCTTTCTTTGCTCGTTTACATGCTTCCAGAATGTTTTAGGTTCGGACTTCAACTTACGTTGCACGTTTCGCAAGTAATCGGCATGGCAACGCTTCGATGTCTTTTTATAGACTTGGTTAACATGAACGTAGTGTTGTCGCAGCACGTAGCCCCCAAACTTGGAGTACTTCTTCAGAGCGGTTCTTTTAGTCGCTTTTAACCGTCTCAGCTCGGCAGTGTACCACGCTGGGTGCTTAGATTGAAGGCCACTTCTTTTGGGTACATAGCGATCGATAGCATAGCTCATAACATTGGAGAAGGTCTGCACTGCAACGTTGACATCATCATTGTCGAGAATTTCAGTCCAGTGGATATTCGACAGGAAGTCAATAATGCTACTATAGTTGGCTTTTCTAAAATTATAGCTGACGGTGTCAGAAGCATTGCAGTCATGCTTCACTCGAATCGCTTCAAGCAATATATGCAGGGGAGGGTGATGTCTAACAGTCTTTACCAGGGGGAACGGTGCTGCGGTAACTTTTGGCGCGTAGTCAGATTTGCTCGAAAAACAGAGATCAAGGATTCTGTTGTTCTCGTTCACCACATTATTCGTTTGGCGCAGCAGATTTAGACTGTAGCAGTCAAGCAAACTGGTGATACCAGCATGAAAAGATGACAATTCGGGATCAGCGAACATAAATCCGTCAGAAGCAGAGCGCCATTTTAATCCGGAGAAATTGAAATCACCAACAATCAGGATCTCATCAACCGGGCTTGCTTGAGCGGAAATCCGTTCCAGTGACTCAGTATGTGAATCAATCAATGTCGAATCGCGAGTGCGGTCCGGTGGAAGATAAACCACGCAAAGAAAAAGTGCGTAGCCAGCCAGTTTGATTCGCACCCACACCTGCTCGACACAGACCCCCAAAGTATCGTCAATCAGTTGCGCTTTCAATCGACGATGGATAGCCACAAGTACCCCGCCGCCGGTAGCCTTGAGACTGTTACGTGAGCTGCGATCAGTTTGTAGTAGTGTGTTTTAGTTTTAAGGGATTTGCGTCAAGCCGGCGCTAATCTATTCCGACAATACGTTAGTGTCGGTTTCTGAAGAGGCGAAGCCGAAACGCAACATAGTATGAATATTTTTCGTTTTACTACTTTTCTCATCATCATGAGTTTCAACATTACTATTCGTGATCGCTTGCTCTGTTTGGCACGCTTCCTCAACTATAATTGTACTTTCATGCGTTATCATTGTGGGCGTTTTATTATCCCTTACTTCCATTTGACCTTCCTTATCTGTCAAATTTATTTCTTCTAATTCGTCATTATGCACTTTCTCCAAATCTGTGGTAGTGTAAACTTTTTCTTGCTGATGCAATAACTCATTTTCATCCGGTAACATCGGAACTGGATTATTACCGTTTTCCGACATGGTGGAAGACCTTCGAAGTCGTAATATCTTCTATTATGATGTATTAAATTATTATTTGCGCTTTCTTTATTGTATATAACGCAATTCACACTTACTTCGTTACTTTGGTCTCCATAATGACCCACTTGTTCGTAGTTAACATATGGTTCTTGTTTGTTAGTGTCAATATTCTGATCATAATCGGACCAGTTCGTTCTCGTATGCATTTGCGGTGAATGATCATATTCAATTTCTTGCGTATAATATTGTTCCGGAAGATTTTTTTTCAAGTTTTCGAAGTCTCCCATTATCGAATTGCTACAATTGCTAACGTTTTCCTCATTCTGGAAAATTTCGAAATTTTTGTCATTGTAATTTATTGCGCTGAGGTCATCTTCAACGTCTTGGTTAATCGGACCATTTGAGTTGACATACCGGTCGTTATTATTGTTATAAAAATCCCGCTGACAAGACTGTTCAGCGTAGCAATCATATTCATTGAAGCTGGTGCAATAGTTTTCCGGTTGTTGCTTATTAGCCCAACGCCACGACTGCAACCGTTTTTCAATATTTTTAAGATGGTACATACGAACACTATCCTCTTCTAAAAGTTCTACCAGCTCTTTAAACGAAGCTGTTCGGTAGCCTCTCGCTGAATTCTTGAGGTTTACATCTTTCAGACCAGCTATAAAATGAATTCTCAAATTTTTCTCTGCATAAGGGTCCGGTTGCTGGCCCTGTTGGTTGTAAAATTCATCAATTTGATCCATGATACAGAGTGCTCTAACGGCATACTCCTTAAAAGATTCATTAAAACTTTGCTCTAAATCTTCAATTTGCAGTGCGATTGCTTCTGCAGATATTTTCATACCAAATTGCTCTTTTAAATTTCGAGCCATTTCATTCCAGGTCCCGGCTTTTATTCGTCTTATAAATTTAGCCGCCTCATCTTTCATTTTTATCAACACTGCATTCAGTAGGTACTTCTGGCTTTCTCCTTCTGGAATCTCATCGGCAAAAAGCTGTATTTGCCTTAAAAATGGCACCAACTCATAGGCTGAGCCGTAAAATTCTGGGATGCATTGTACTGCCTCCAGCATAGGAAATCGGTAAGCATTTCTGCCACCGTTACCATTCCTTCCAATATTCATAGTGGCAAATTCGAATTTTAATTCCACTCATATAACTTTGATGGGCTTATGTTTCAAAAAAAAAAAAAAATTAAAAAGAATTTCATCATTGCTGCACGTGATTCATAAATTAATTAATTAGTCACTTTGCGCAGAGCAACGGGTGACATAATATAGTCAGCATATAACAGTGTTTTTACCCACAGGTAAACACCGTATTCCAATAGCCTACATGGTTTTAAGTTATTATTTTCGCGGTCAAGTTATTGAAACCGGACCTTCAATTTTCGACGCTTGCATTTGCTCGAACCTGACCTTTAATTCGTTCTTCCAACAGTTTTGCGCTACGTAGTTAGTTCTGCCGTTATTTATTGAAACAGCTGTGCTGCATAGCGGAGCGAAGAATTCATGGGTTCATGGGTTTGTTTTTAATTTTTTTGTTTCTTTTTATGGCAACCTATAGCATGCCACCAATGGCTCTTCGCAGTCGTGCTTTTTATGAAGCTTGCTCTCCTGGTAGGAGATTGGTAAGAATCGCTCGAAAGTGTTAAAAAAAAATAGCTGCAATGCAACTTTGGAATGTGAACTGTACCTAGCAGTACCCAGATTGGGACCAAATCTATAGGTACCTTATTTTTGCCTCGTCGATTGGTTTAATTTTCGTAGACTTTTCAGTTTTCTTCACCACGCGATTTCTTAATTGGATTACCCTATCTGTCATATCTACTTGATAGGTGTAGCATTTCTAAAATTCATTTTGCATGTATATCTCTTCTCTTGGATTTCTCAAATTCATATAGAGTGGGTGGAAAAAAAGTTTATTTTTGTTGTTTCTTGATTGCTTGCTCTGTGACCCCCAATGTACAGGCGACATCAAAGGCATACGTAACAAAAACGTTACTTTCGTTAAACAGAACGCTGCTGTTATAGCATGAACTTGACCTACTCCCAGGTCTCGATCAAAGACGTAGCTCGTACGTTTTTGTTTATTAATTAACTCGTTAAAGGAAAACACCAGTACTTATGGTGCTGTGTGCATCATATACGCGGCATCCAACGTCTGACCGTGGTTTCGTTTGTTTAGAAAACAACTGCATTGCTTGCGACGGTTTTCGTCGACGCAATGGATAAATTAAGTTGGACAGCTACTTTTGCGTGTCACCTACAATGTGCTGCTCCGGGACATGATACCCTGGTAGCGCTTTCAGTGGATCTTTAATCAATGATCCTTATATCCTTAAGGATGGTTGATATTAATAAAAAGATTGACCTGATAGCTTGGACTCGCCATTTCTATCGGTCTGTTAGTGTTAGTATAAAAAAATTATCATCGAGTTAGTGATTATTTGCTTGAATAATTACTTAAACCCCGTATAGCACCCCTATCCTATTTGTATTGAACTGACACAAGTCAACATCTCGGCGGGCGCACAATTCATGAGCCCCACTGACAGTTCAAATTGTTCCGCTTGTCTCGCTCAAAGCCCGATTTTTGCTAGCCAGATTCCGAGCCGTATGACGCAATTTTATTAGATATTTGGTAAAAAGCGAGAATATTGGATACACATCTAGAAAAAATAGTGTAAATTTACGTCTCCTGAGCCTGACATATACGAGCATCAAAAATGACTTAGTCCCACGTTTGATTCCAATTTTACATGACGCTTAGCTTCGCAAATCATGTAATTCTACTCCACATACAGCGTTTGTTCTGAATGGTAGGAAGTGTAACCCTATTGCGCATGTAAAGCATATGTTTCATGCAAAATTAAACGGAACACGGCAATGTTCCATCATTTCGTCAATTACGGTTCGTTTTTTTTTTGGTGTGTAGCTAATTGAAGAAATAAAGTAAAAATGGTTCACTTACCTGAATTGCATTGTTGCTCTGCCCGTTCTTGCCGAGATGATGTAGACCACTATTTCTACAGCACATGGAGCGCCGCTAGTTCCACAGCACAACTTTACGTGATGCCAAATCTGTTGGAAACACTTTCCAAACTCTTATCAAGCGCAAAACGATGTATTTGTGTGGGACCGTTGACGCACTCTGTCAAAGTTTTGCGAACAAAGAAACTTGCACTGAATCGATTAGATCTGCTGAGTGTTTGCCTTTTTCCACAATTAAGCTATCGCATTTTTCGTGACTGGTTTGCGATTTTTCTTCAGTTTTCAACATCAATATTACGCAGACGATTTACGCATTTTTTTTCATCACATTCAATATTAACACGATCAGAAATCGTCGAATTTCTGCTTTTCTCGAATCTAGTCGACGTGACTACACTTATGGTTAAGGTTTCCTCGCGACGGGACTTATTTCAGGCATTAAAACTGGTTACCAACAACAAGCAAACTTTCCAAGATATGTCCAAATCCACAATTTTCACTCACTGCCTACTCCAATCTGTCTCCACTACAACTGGACGAGGGAAGCCTCGCGGGCCGTTTTTGGCGTTTCCTAGCCTTTCACTTTTGCGGTTAAAGTTTCCGCTGTCACCAGAATGTAGCCGCCGGTGGCCACTGGTTTTGTATGACGGGAGAAGGGTGGATTTTCCTTACAGACTTGCCTTACCGGACTCGGTCCAACGTAAGCTATTTCGTTTTCTTTCGCACAAATATCGCACAGAAAACGCACTAAGTTTCACTACCTTTATTAGTTTTGCGATACACCTTCAGGCACATACATACATGTTCATACATACATACGGTCGAATTTTGCGCTTAATTTTAATCACTAATTTTTCGATACGAATAGACTTCTGACTGAATTTTCTCAGCCGCCGAACCCGGTCAGGTGGTTCTCAACTATCGACTAACTTTTCTCAAGACTGCACGACGCACCCCGGTTTTCGCGTGCTTACTCTAACTGACTTATACGACTGACCTCTTCCAATCTGACGCAAAAGACTTTTATCATTTCGTCTGTGTAGACTTCTCTCTGAGAGAGTCTCAGACCTAAACAAAACATTCTTTCCACGCTCGCGAGAGTAAAGACCCCGGTGGATGAATCAGTAGTTCACTATGACTCATACTCGGAAGCCTTTACTTTCTACAAAAGCGTCGCCGTCTGTTGCTAGCAGCAACAAACTGTGTTTAATTAAACAAAGTGTGTATTCGTTTTCCGTA